>NW_009911658.1:28653-106956 GCF_000696875.1 Nestor notabilis | reverse complement strand
CCTGCTGCCATCAAATTTTACTGTGGCTTTCACTGCTCATCATAAATTCAGTCCTTTCTTTCAGCTCAGGAGCTAAAGTGGTTGTATGCACCCTGGTTAACTTACATTTCAATTACTTCAGGAACAGCCTCTTTGTCTAATCCCTATGCTTTCTGTAACTAAAATGACTGTCTAAAATTAGTTTTGGCTTTTCAGTTGGACCTCGAGATTGAATTGCCAAGCAACAGGCACTTAGTGTTGCCTTGAGCTTAAAGCTGCATGTGGCTTCAGGCTGCATGTTACAGTCCCTCTGTATATCCCCTTTTCTTATTCTTGCCTTTGATTTATTTATTCACACACACCACCCCACCCCCCAGTCCTCACATACTTCAGTTGTTGATGTGGTTTTTATTTTGCTTTCTTTTCTTTGCTTGTTCAGTCTTTGGTCTCTTCTTTCCTGTATAATTTCTGAAGATCCATTTTTACTTCTGCATGTCAGTGTAAGTCCTATTTTTCCTTTCCCAGCATTGCAGAAGAAATAATTGTCTTAAGTTTCATAATACATACTTTTATAATTTGTGGCTTTCTCCACTGATTCTTGAACAATATTTGATGTTTTCTTAATTTCAGTAGGTAGGTGTTATACCAATGATTATTGTATTTGGAAATTGCTGGTTTAGGAACAAAGTGTCTTTGGACAAGCAGGCTAGGTTCCGTGGCCAAGAAAACACAGAAGTCAGATATTTCAGACTGACCTTTTCCAGCTGGAAAGTTTGGCTGTCTGGAGGTTGCTTTCCCAATGGCAAAGTTTTAGCAGACTGCTTTGTGTGAGCAGTCTCTTGTGCAGAGAGCTGGCTCTTCTCAGTTAGAAGGAGGTAAGCGGCCACCCAGGACTAGCACAGCACAGATTTGATCTGTAGACTGGTAGACTCAGGATTTGATAGAAATAGTTCAGTAGTTCTTTCCTTACTGATGAAGTAGTGATAAGCCATAAAATATCACCAGTACAGAGAGCATTATTTTTTCTGTTCATTTTAACGTGGTAACTGTTCTTTTTTTCATTTTTTAATTTCTGTAACAGAAATTGAGTTCTTATGCTCCCTTGAAAGTGCTAGTCATTATTTTGTCTAACAGGACAATATCAAGAAGTCTTTATACCTTTATATTCTGCCATGGACAAAATACCTAGTTGTGGTGAAGACCTTGTGGGATTTCTGTAATTCAAAGCATTGTATGTGGGAGCGATGGGCAACTGTGGGAGTAGTTGTACCATAAGTCACTCAAGGGGTTGAAATGGAAGTAATCAAGGTCATGCAGCCTGGCTCCATAATGCTGTTACTTTATTAGTTCTTCTTCCTATTTACTTGATCTGGACAAACCCTTCCAGATTTTTGGTGTGTTGCATGTGTGTTTCTCTGTAGGTCACTTTTGATTGTAGAGCAATAAGACTTCTCCTGACATAACAAATATCCATAGTTGATTACAGCTGTGGAGCACAAAGGGAGAGACTGACATAGCTGCATACTTGCTGCATTAGACACTGCTGAAGAGATAGGCTGCTGTTTTGCCCTTTCTTTTGAGATATCGCCAGTAGACAACACTAAGTCTGAGAAGACGTTTGTGCTGTTCCTTCCTAATTATGTTGTGGAATTCCTCCTAATTGCCAAACTCAGTATTTTTGAAGTGTTAAGCATTATATACATTATTGCTTAAAAGTTCTTTTATTGTGATGCTTTTTTGTTCTAAATGTAATGTTGGGGAATATGGGTGCAGATATTTATTCTGTGTAATTTGAAGTGAAAATGAACCTTATAAACTCAGATTTGAAACCATTGCTGAACTTATTGTTTGGGGCTTTGTAGTGCTGGGTAGTAGATACACTAGAACTTCGATGAAAAGAACCATAAGGATTTTCAATATTCAGTATTTATAGTTGTCCCTATACTATACTGATCATTTAATCCGATTATTGAGATTTTACATTAAGTTCAGTTTTGGTTTCTTACCACTTGATGGCAGTGAAGGAGCTAGTGTTGCCAGGCAAAGGTTCAGGGCAAGAACCCATTATGAATAACAAAAGAGGAGGTACAAAGGAAGCCTCTGACATTTAATATTGTTCACATTTCTAGGTGATATTACATATACCACAAATGACAGTAGAGGAAGAAAAGCCTCTAGATGGAGCTTCAGTACTTCCAATGGGGGAAAGATTTTTTTTTTTTTTTTTTTTTTTTTTTAATACTCAAGTGGTTTGCTCCTATTTATAATAATTATTTCAAAAAACAACTTTCCCATTTAGGAATGGAATGATACCAGACATAATCAATAAGTAATATCAGTGCTTCTGCTATTATAAACATACTAGACTTCTTAAAGAGCATACAATTGTGCCATTTTCCTCATGCCTTCTGTTCAAATACTATAGCCTCTCAACATTCTTAGGAATTCTCAGGTATTGTTAGAAATGTGCAACGTAGATAAAGGATCAGCATAGTTATTCAAGCTGCCTTTTTTTTTTTTTTTTTTTTTAATATAACTGGATTTTTCTGGTGGACCAAAAAGAAATGGGAAAAATACTGTTCAAATTGGAAATTGCACTGAAGTATTTACTGTTTTGCATGGTCTAGTCCTGGTGAAGAAGTGTTTGTTGTAACAATAATATTACAATGCATGGATGTGTGTTTGAGGCACTTTATTAGTGAAGGTTCTTTTGCACTTCCTACACCCATGTACACCTCTTGCCAAGCTGGTATGGGGAAATGAACCATATAATGGCCCTGCTATAGTAATTGGCTCCACATGGGTGGACTCTAGCGCACAGACAAAACCTTATTTGAAGTAATTGGTGCTTTGTGTAGGTACAAGGGTCTGTACATGCAGATTTATTTTGGATCCTGGGTCAAACCTTGGCATTAGTAAAGGTTTCAATTTCATGCAGTGTCTTTGACATGTAAGTGATTTTGAATGAGTATCAAAAACATCCATGCAGATGATAGCAAGCAACTTGAACTTGTTTGTTAAAAATACACAGTTAATATTTCGAAGCTATATTTTTGAATGAATACTAAAAAAGAATTTGGATTGTTAAGTTTTGTGACTGTACAGCCTGTTACTAATCTTAGAAAATATCAAAAAAGCGTAATTATTTAATATCTCAATAATTAGCAGCATTATTCTGGTTCTGTAATAGGCAGTACTACATGAACTCACAGCTGAAAATCAGGGAAAATCTGCTGGAGTTATCAAATATTTACTTTGGTTTCAGATGCCATTCTTATTTTTAAAAAGTGTGCTTATTTTTAAAAAGCATCTAAGTGCATTATTTGTAGTATTAGCTGGCATCTGTTAGTCTAATTGACAGATTGCTGTTGCTGGTTTAATATAATGGCAGCCAGAGCATACTTATTGGGCAAAATTCAAGTTTACCTTATCAAATAAGTACCAAATACATATTCTTTCTTGTGTTAAAAAGAAAGGGTTAGAAGACAGTTGAAGATAGTGCAGTATTTTAGAATGATTGTTTCAGGCAGTGGAGACTCATTTGCTGGAAATGCCCGTATGAGATTTTAGTGTTTCTTCATCTCTGGTGTTAGTTCATCATGTTGCATAAAGCAGTATTGAAAAGAGTTTCTTGTCAATGCTGTTTTGATTAAGATTTGTTAGAAAACAATGAATTTTACTTCATTGCATGATATGGGTTGGCTACATTTATTTTTATGTCAGTGGAACATCTTCGCTAGTGTGATGCAATACAATTTTAAGAGAACCTAGTGTGAGCTTTTCCAGCTGCTACTATTCAGTTTAGGGGAATTCGAAATCTGAAAGATACAAGGAAAATTATCACAGCATTTGGAACATGAAATGAATTTGGTTTAGGAAGTTAGCGTTAATCTTGCTCTGTCTGCTTGCCAGGCTGATCAGCATAATTGCCCAAAATCAGATATGGGAAGAATACATATATTTGTGCAAAATAAATTGTATTCTTCTAGGTGATTGCCAAGAATTTTAGCAAATGTAACTTTAAAAAATCTGGTTTGGTTGGTCTTTTTTTTCGCCTGAGGTCTAAATGTATCTGGCTGACGGGCAATTCATTCACTCATTCAGGGATTTATGTTATATGACTGAACACAATTGTGAAATCTTTTGTTCAAGAAAAAACTTTTTACAAAAGGGGGAGAAAAGGCTGTGGGTTTAATGCAACTCCTGCACTTCCTGGAGGGCAACTAGTTTGTTGCAAATAGTTCCTATATTAATCGGTGCAGCAGTAGCAATTCCCCAGAAGCAATGTGTTATTTTTATTTCTCCTTATCTGGTTAAGAGTTGCAGATAATAGTAAAGGTCTCAATTTCTAGGTTTCATCTCTGTTAATGCCGGCAAATTCATATTGATCTTTTAAAAATCCTTTGGCTTTTTTCTTTTACTGAGCTAACACTTGTGGTCATTTTTGCTCTGAAATTGTTTCTTAGTTATATCTTTATATTAAGTTTATCATTAAAATTTCGAGGTTCTTTTGCATTAAAAAAAAAAAGTTGATGGCGTTTTTATTTATCCTTGACTGCCAGGCAGATCTCAAATGGTAACTTCCTGTTTGGGTAGAAGGACAAGTGAATTCTTGGGAAAGGCATGAAACTGTGTGAATTAGCAACCAATATATGGACTAAAATTATTTGAATATTCCTGGATTCACTACTGGTGTGTGTTTTGAACAATTAATTCTGTATCTGTAGGCAATATTAACTTTTGTCATTTAGAAGTAAAAATGCCATACCAGAACTGAAGACTTGATATTGTTGTGGTGTTCTTTTTTATCTTAGCTTATTTTTAATAGTGATGGAAGAGAGTCACTATTTAAAACGACTGAATTAGTGAAAATAATCAGAAGTTTCCCTTCTCTGGAGAGATCTTCTAAACAATTTTATTTTACTTCATTAGAATCATAGAAACATAGGAAAAAAGCTGATAAAACTGATCATATAAAACTGTAATGATTAGCATTTCTTGTTGTGTTTACTAAGAACAGAATAAATACAAAGAACTTAAGGTTGCTCATAGAATTAGTTCTTAATGTTTTTGTTTTATTTTGCCATAAGAGAGCCTTTCAGAACTTGAATTTCATTGTGCTGCAACTCATTAATGCAGTGAGCAGCAAGTTTTTTGTATGTGTGCTCTTATTTGATGTTCACCTAAATTTCAGACCCAATTAAAGATTTCTGGAGACTCTTTCAGTAAAGAAAGCAAAAAAAAAAATTCCTTTATTCTTGTTTTATCACTAAAGCTTCTTGTGTCTGGTTTTATTTGTACCTCTTGTTAATAATAACAGCAATTAACGGAACAAATATCCTTGACTTGTCTTTAAAACATATTTTTCTTTTCAGTTTTTTGCACAAATGTTGATACAGAAATATGGAGAGTAATTATAGTCGTATCTTGGTGGACCATAGCCCAATTTTCCTCATTTTTGTTTCCAAATGTTGTTTCCTCATTTTTGAGAGTTTCTTCTCTCCTCTAGATCCCTGCTTGGTCTTAATCAAGCATTATTAGTTGAAAAGAGGTGATTTTTTTTTTTCTTTTTTCTTTTTTAGGTGAAGAACATTACCTAAAATGTGTGTATGTTTAGGTTATAATCTGTGTGTTGTGTGTAAAGTCCATCTAAATGAAGCTGATGATGGAAATTTTCCTCATTTCAATTTTTCAAGGAATGTTTGCTATGCTAAGAATTCTTTATAAATAAGACTCTTTCATGCGACTCTAGATCAATATAAACAGAAAGGTTTTCTTGGGTAAGATGAACAGTTCTCCATATGTAAAGTTGTCTTACTTGTAAAGGTGCCTGTAATTTTTCAGTTCATGGATATTTAAGTCTGACTTTAGATCTATAAATATTATTGAATAAAAGCGTAGCGTGCCTGTCAGTTTATTTGGGAGCATAATTCTACCAGTGTTTAGGCAGCAGTTGTATTTGACTCCCATGTAAATATATGCATGAGTCCCAAGATTCCTGTAACTTGCACAGTTGGAATTTTTGTCTTTAAAGCAATGTTGTGTTAATTGCATGCAAATTTTGCTTGCCCTATGTGGGAATAGTATATTTCTGTATTTTAATTTATTCTTACATAGTGCAGGAAAACTACATCAAATAAAAATACATGAGGTATTGTTTCAGAAACACGACTACAAGTACTTAGATTCTTGTTCTCTTTTTAAAGAAATTACTTGGATTATTCATGTTTATTCAGCTTGATGGAGTTTGTCTTCAAGGGTATCTAAGGTTTTCTAATTCTTAGTCAAATGTTTGAAATCAGATGTGATGATAAAATGAGACAGAGGTGATACAGAAGTATTGCAAGTATGTCTTGTATTGATAAATGCTAACAATGCCATTCACATAAGCAAAACAGTTCTGGATTTTTTATAACTTCTGAAAATGTGCACCACAAATTATATTTCAACAAGATTCCAAGTAATGTGTATTAAAAATGGTTGCAGTTGTTTGTGGTCTGAAAGGTATCTTATCTCCATTTATGCTTTTGGAGTACCCTCATATGTGGAGAAGTTCTACTGAATTATTAAGGAAGAACTTTGTTGTACCATAACAGAATTAGTAATTAAAACCCTCAGCCAGTTTTTCATGTGGCTGCCATTATTTTTAGAATCTCATTACTTTCATTACACTGCAGAGATTTTGCAAAGTGCTGGGTCTTGCGCTGCTTTGTCTCGGGTGATAAAAATACATATGCCTTGCAGAAAGTCCTTGCTAAATGCTTGTGGGCCTTTTGAGACAAAAAGTACACTTTCCTGTAAGACAATCATTAGTTGCCTGGATGCTGCGTGTTTCAGAACTGTCCATCTGCACCTGGGCTCATCTGCTTGTAATACGTGCAGTCTTGTTCCCCTTTCTAACTGATGCACTTGGTTTACTGCTTTCTCCCTGCTCTTCTAAAATGATACAGCATATGCTGTTTTTTTGTTCTCTGCAGATATCCGTCTGGTACTGCACATCTCAGAAACATTACACTTTAATTGTTTTAAGGAATAACCCGTTTTATATTACATTTGTGTTGAGATTTGTAGTTTGAAATAAGCATGCTGATAACTAGCCAGATCATTCTGCAATTTAGTGGAGCCTGTTAGAATCAGAATGATTCTTCAGAGAGCTCGGTTTATTTGAAGGGTGTGGGGGGGAAGTATGGCTTGTAAGTTTGTATTATAAAGCAGGTCTGCATTGGTTATGCAAATATTTTTCTTCATTTTGAATCTACTTGTTTCTCTGTCTTTTTGTACAACAGCTATGTACATTAATACCGATTTTAAAGACTAGTGACGAATTTCTGGGAGTGCATACGGTAAAATTAGGGAATGTCAGTTTTCAGAATGTCTCAAATCTTAATTTGGTTTCTTTGTGCTTGTTCATTGTGATGATTTTTAATTCACTACATTATATTCTACAGGGTCTTTACTTATTCAGGCTCAGGGAGAGATCTGGCCCCAGTGCAGCTTCAGGCTTATGTATTGAAAGAGGCTGTTGTCTGTAAAAACTGTTTAACCTGTAGATGTTGAGGGTATGTAGAGAGTGGGGGAGAAGATTGCGGGGGGCGGGGGGAAATGGTTTCATGGGTAAGCCAGTTAGACGAAAAGTACCCTTGAGGATTGGATTCTGTTCCTGTCTCTGCCACAGAATTCCTATGTGATGCTAGGCAAGTCGTTTAAACGAAACTTTTCCCAAGTGGTGACTAATTGATTTGAGTGCTCTGCAATTCTGGTTGCATAATTTGAGATACTAGGGGCTTATATGCAGAAATGCTGAGGATTTGCAGCTGCAGCTGAAGACGATTACTGTCTGTGCCCTGAATGTATGGAATGTTGTTTGATACTGAGCACTTGGAAAAATCGTATCTGAGATAAAATTAGCACCTGAGATTGCTGAAGATTTTACATTAATCTGTGTCTCATTTTGCAATCTATAAAAAAGGGAAAGTAATGCATGCTTGTCTCCTAAGATATTACAGTGGTGAATAATATTATTGACGAAGTCTGATGTCATTGTGATGGCCTTCAAAACAAATAACCACAGCTTCCAAACGTGTTTGAACAGCATGCAGCTAAGAGCAGATGAGGCCACACATGAACAAATGTGTGGAGAAAAATACTGAATAGCTGCTCACTGGGTGCAAGCAGTCATCTTCTGTATATTGCATAAAGACAGAGTGGCAGGAGTAACGGTGACAGATTGTAGGTCCTTTTCAGGGAACCACAGAGTTCTTCTCAAATGTTCTTTACCTGTTCAGAATACTCATTATTGTCTGTAGCATGTATCCTCTTTATCACATTTAATTTTTAAACTGTAAGTTTATATTTTAGATTTAATTAAACTCAAATTTTATCTTTTAACAATCTCTTTTTTTTTTTTTTAACAATAGCTTCTCTTGCTGCTCAAAAAAAGACAAGGAAATTAAAAAATGGTACCATCCCCTTTTTCTTGATTCAAAGAACAAACCAGAACTCAACAAAAATTTTTCATCCTTTTGGTCTGTTTGCCAACAGTGTGCTCTTTGTCGACATTGCCACAGGGTATACAGCCTCCACTGCTGGCATCTGCCTGAAGTTGGCTCAGGGTCTGTGTGGGACTAATTGGAAGAGGGGAGCTAGATGAGGAGGAGACAGACTAATTTTAGTCCCCTTCTTCCTTTCTTCCTGCTTCACCCTGCAGTAAATATTTCTGTTATTTTGTCCAGTTGTATTTAACTGTGACAGATTTTTGTCAGAAATAGTTTTGCAGTATTTCTGCCAGGTTTTTTTTTGTTTTGTTTTGTTTTGGGTTTTTTGTTTTTTTCCTTACGAAAACAGACAAGTTATGAGAGGAAGAAATTGCATTTCATGGACTCCTTCATTTCTTGCTGTTAATTCCATGGCTGGGGTTATGAGACAGTGAAGTGCAGCTTTGGCCTATTATTGGTACTTGCAGGATTGTCAGTAACAATGCTTTTTTCCATGTCATAGCTTGCAGACTTGCCGTTTCAGTCCTTCCCTCTCCACCTGTGTCAAAAGTTACCTTCTAAACACATCCTAGCTTGTCTGTTATCTTTCTTTTAGTGTTGACTTTATAACTTGAAAAACTGGGGGAGAACCCATGTGAGGATTTGTCATTGCTTCGTTTAAGCCCTGCCGTCACAAAACTTTTCCTGTAGCTTTTGCATTTGAAATATTCTACATTTGTCAGTGTTTCTACTTGAGGCAGTAGGACCGCAGTTTTATCTTCCGACTTTCGCTGTTACCTTTGATGCTGATAATCCTGTAATCCCATGTTGAGAGGCAAGTGAATGAATGGGTAATAGCCACTATCTTCTGCAGGCAGTTGGCTGAAACAGATTTCTGGTTGCATAGTTAATGGGATGTAACCTGTTCCAAGTTTTTATTGCTACTCACTCAACTGCTGATTCTTCTTTTTTGCAGGCGCAGGAAAAGGCATACTTTCCCTTTTTATTTTAGTCTTTTCCGCTTTTACAGTCTTGCTGCCAGCTCTGTTCACGCAACTTTGTAGTTCTTGCAGTTGGCTATTGCTGTCTGCACTGCATCCAGGCTGAGGAGCAATCCTTGCAATACAGGTGGTCAGAAGAAAACTCCTACCTGTTTCTTCTGCTTGTGATGGTGGGTGGATAAGAGATGATGGGAGGCAAATATGCTCCATACAACTGCTGCCTTTTAATATCATCAACTGAAAAACTGAGCTTACATTTGCCCGTTTATTTACTTTTCTCTCAGGAGCAGGGAGGATTTCCAATCTGTTTCACTTGTGACTTCAGAGGGAGCACTGAGTAAGAGCTATTATTTCGCCTCTCTCAGCCCTCTGATGGTGGAGGCACTGTTTAGCTTCCCAGCAAAAAAAGGCTTGCTTTTGCCGAATTATTTCTATGTCTGCAGCAGGAGAGAAGCGGTCACATATCCACTGCCTTTTGTAGTGATGAGGTGGTTGGGTGTTGCACTCACCCAACTGAAGAATACTTTAAGTCGATCTGGGGAACTGCTTACTTCACACTCATCTTCTCAGCCTTTCCTCCTTGTGCAGACCTGCCCTCTCTCTCTTCTAGACTTGTCTGAGCTTTCAGACCGTCTGGTTCAGAACCCTGTTCCCTTGGTTGCTTCTGTAGGGGAATGCCCCATTGTGAGGGTCTCCCCGTTTGGATAGAGTCAATGTCTTTTGGTCTTCCTCCAGCTCTTGCAGGTGAAGAGAGAGGCAGTTCGTGGATCAGTAGGAATTACTCCCCTCCTTCCCTGATGCAAACGTTGCCTCCAAGGTAATACTGGAAGAGAAGAGCAGTAAGTGCTTGCAGGGAATGGCTGTGTGAAAAGCAGGGGAATGATCTTTCAGCCTCTCGCTTAGGCCTGTGTGGTTCAGTTCAAACGTTTTGATTTGAAAAACACAGAGGGCAATCCAGGGAACAGCATGCCGCTGTGTGTAACAGTATCTGCCCACAGCTGCTATAAATCTTGGGAGGTAATTATCTTCCTTAAGGATTATTTGGCTCATTCTCACTAGAAATAATGTTAGATAAGCATTTTTAGTGACCACAATACCATTTTCCATACAAAATCACTGGTTAGTAGTAAAGGCTGTCTCCAAGTCAGTTCTATCCCAAGTCCTTGCATATATGTGGCTTTTTAATATGGGCATGATTTTTAAAATCTAATTTTATTTAGGTTTCAGTTGCTTATAAATTAAGTTCCTGTGTGAATTTTAATTGATGGTTCCTAATGGTAAACTTGATTTCTCTATCCAGGTACCTCTGAATACCAGCTGCCTAATTTATGGCTCAGACAGACTCTGGCAGGTTTTGCAAATAGTCTTTTGGGATGTTAGTGTCCCCTGCCTCGTGCCCTGGCTCTGTATCAGGTTTGCCATGTTTTCTGACACCCAGCTGTGAGTCAAGGTGGTCAGGCAATGCTCATGCTTTCAGCCTACTTTGTTAGGAGTGTGGTAACTTTTAGCAGAGTGATGGGCCACAGCGATAGGTAATCTTTTAAGCTTACTAGAGATTAACTGCGGTGTTTGTTAAGTTTTAGGCTGGGATGTGTCTTTCACACAGAAATTTTGCTGATGCTGGCATCTGTACTACAGAGAGTGATAGAGGGCATTGCTATATTCTTTCAAGGAGGCTATGTACTAACTCAGCAGTGAATTACTATATAGGTAGTGGCATGTTACAACCTCCCTGAGGTCTTCTGAGTCCCGAGGTAGTAATAGCTCATTAAAATGGTAGTTAATGAGTATAAAGGGATCATTATGTGACTCTCCTACATGACGGGTAGGGCTAAATCCTAACTAGTTCAGTAGAAAGTATTGTAAATAAGGAAGGAAAGAATCTGATAAATGCTGCTGATAGTTCTTTATAAACCTAGCTATTTAAATCAATGCATTTGGAAAAACATAGAAATACATTTTGAATAAATTAATACAAGTTTGTAAATGTATTTTAGGGCTTTCAGAGGTATTGGTATCCCATAGAATCTCAAAGTTACCTTAACGTAGTCTGTAATGAAGCATCTTTGGTTAAAAATATGCAGTGTTTGGCCACTTCTGACCAGTTACATTTGAAATTAAAAGATAAAAAATGCAAAATGCCCCCATTCTCCCCTAATTGCTGCTACTTTTTTTTTTTTCTAAGATCTCAAGATTTGTAGATATATTATGTTCTATATGCCAAAAATAAACAATGGAACAATTTCTCCTTGAGGGAGGAGGAGAGTAACGTTCCCCATATATGGTTTTGTTCATTGAAAACATAACCACCTCACACATGAGATCTAATTTTTCATGCCTTTAATTTACCTACAGTTATTTTCTGCAGAAGAGTATTAAGGATTTATCCAAACTGAACAATGTTGATTTTTTTAGCAGGGAGATGAAAAACTTCTTGATCTCAGTAAATGCTTCATGTCTTCTTCCAGGCTCTAGAAAGACAAACAAGCAAATGAAAGACTGCAGGCTCAGGAACACCCAGATCTCAAACCTCAACTTCAGTGGACAGGGCTATTTTAAGTGTCTGTAAATCAAAAAAAAATAACATTGCTGCTATGAAATGAGTCCTTCAGAAATATAATATGGTACAGAAGCTAGGGAAACAACAGGAAAAGGATGGTGGAAGCAAATATAAAATACATTAAATATGTTGTAAACCTATAATAAATATAGATGTGATTTTGGGCGGTGTTTCTGCTTTCTGCATAAAGGAAGAAATTATAGCTGCTGTAGCTGGATATGGTTTACTACAGCGGCTCTACCATATCCTCATTTAGGTGTTTATGTTGCAGAAATTAAGTATTTGTAACAAAATACGGAACATTTTAAGAAGAATACCTGCATTTAAAAAAAATATTGTAGAAATTCCCCTTCTTGTTCTGTTTAGTCCTTATTTTCATCTGACATTCTCAAGGAGTTGTGCTGATCATACCTGTTCCTGTTCTATATTATCTTTCAAGGCTAACGCTGATAACAGATGGAGAAGGTATTCTAAACTCAGATTATATGGATGACTTATTAGTGATCATCTCCTACAGGACGACTTTCTTAGTGGTTCCAGAGTAACTGCTCTGTAACAGGAAAAATAAACCTAATGCTTCACAGACCAAGTCATGGAGCAGGGCCCCATGGGACTTAATAGCAAAGAAGTGTTTCCTGCCGCCTCTTGATACTTGCCACTCCTTCTGAAGCCCTTTTAGGTTTTGTGAAAATCTCATTTTCTCTTCTGGCATGAGCATCTGTCATCTTCAGTGTGACAAGAATGCCGTCTTTCAGCTAGGACCTTTTAAACTACATAAACAGATGCAGTAAATCCAGTTGGAATATTTTCAGAGTAATTATTAAATTGATCATCAAAAGGATATTTACATTCTAAAATATTGGACTGCTGGTGACCTACTATACCCTGCTGTGACAGAACCAGTTAAATTTAAGTCACGCCTGATCAATGTATGCAAGACCTGCTTGTAAAGGAGACTTCAGCAGTCTGTTTCAGTGATATGCTAGTGATGCTTCTAGGAAGTTTTCCTGGTCCCTAACTTGAATCTCCCTGTGCTCTTATCTGACTGCTACTGCTTAGCCCAGATAGATCAGACCAGGCAATTATTCCATTCTTCTTTCCGGCTACCTTTTATGTATTTGAAGGTGTTATTTCCTTGTGTCAGCTGCCTTTTCTTTAGGCTTAAGCTAGTCTTGTTCTTTCAGCTTCTCTGAACAAGTCACTGTTTTGTCTCTTAGACCTCTTATTAATCAGATTTTTTTTTTGCTTATTTTCTGAACAGGCTTATAGCTTTCTTTAATGGCATTGTTTGAACTGGATGCAGCAATCTGCGGAGGTCTTAAAATTGCTGTTTGAAATGGCATGGTTGCTCCCTGCCACACTGCTCATGTCTCGGGCTGTGCTGCACAGAAAGGCATCATGCCGCTGACTCATGCTCAGGTTGTAATTCACTGATCATTTCTGCCTAAATGCTTTTTTCTATCCTGTGTTTGTGTAGTCGATGACTTCTGTCCAGATGTAGACTCTTAGTCTTTCACTTAGGAAATAATGTCATATTTTTATTTATTTATTTTTTTTTTAGAGCAACTCTCCAATTTGCCCAGATCTTTTAAAATTCTAATTCTCTCTAACAGCATCTTTGTAGGTTTTCCCAGGTTAGTGTTAACTACCAGTTTAATAGTGATTCTGTAATTCAACTTGCTGATTGAAATACTGAGTATCAGTGCACCTGGGACAGACCTCATAAAATCCTGTTTGATGCACATTTTAATTTTTAACAGATCCTTTAACTATTCAAGGTACAATTTATTTTCTTTCTGGTTTGTTTTGCACCTACAAGAGAAGCTTCACAATACCCATGGGTTTGGTTTTTTTTGTGTCATCTGTTGTGCATGAAATATATTATTTAAGGTATGAAAATGATTGCTTTCACTCCAAGCTTATGCAACAGCTTTTATTTAACTGTGTTCTTAAATATTTTGTGAAGTTGAGCAACAATTACAAATGCAGATTAGAGCTTTGTGTAAGCATTCAGGACTGCTGGGGAGGTACGCTTGTTTATATGTATTTTTATATTAGCATCTGTGTGTGTGTGTGTATGATGGATGTGTGTGGGTGTATGAGCACATAAATTGGTGTCCTTCACTGCTGATAGGGCTGAGGAAGTGGCTAATAAATACTTAATGTTTATTCTGAAAGGTAATGCCTGAGGGGATTATTCACTATGTAAATGTTATGTTGGTGCATACATTAATAGGTAGGTTTTTGAAAACTTCTGTGTTGGAGAGAGTTGTTCTCTGCTGGCTTCCTGTATGGCTTTATAATAGTTTCTTTACAGCCATACATCCTATATCTTGCCTCTTATATGCCCTTTCCTGTTTTGTGGATGTCAGAAAGGATGGTAATAAAAACCTTTCTAAAAATACAAAAGTTTTAGAGCTTACAAGTAAATTAAAGATGTAATCACAAAAGCGACAGCAACAGTTCATGTGCACAGGAATTCACCAAAGCATTTGCATGGGGGTTATTTTATTTATTTTGATCTTTGGTTTTCTTCAACTGAAATCTGGGGTCATTAGTAATCTCCCTCTAAAAACTATGCTTAAATTGAGATATGGGAAACAGTTATTTGAAAAGACAGGCTAGGTATGTAGGAGTGTATGGGTCAGAAATGTCAGTTCTGGTGGAAGGGTGTAACGAGAACAGGATAGGCAAAAGGAGGAGGAGGTAAAGGCCTGGTATGGATGCAGCCTTGATGATTCTCTTAATTTCCTCTAATTCATTGCCATCTGGAAGGAAGTTGGAGATGTATGAAAGCTGAAATGCAGAAAGAGAACTATATAAACAGTCAAATAGCAGCATATTTTGGGCATTACGTTGTAGGAAAGATTGTTAGGAACTTGTCAAATCCAACACCCCAAAGTCTTCGCCACCTTGTACAGATTCTCTACAGTGGTGAGTGTCAACTGCATTCAGCTGTCCTTGGGTATAGTGTCACCTCTCTTGTAAATCAGGGGCTGTGCTATCTAAGGACAAAGGCATTATTGAGCAAGAAATGCACTGCAGATTAGACATTAGGAAAAAATTCTTCACTATGAGGGTGGTGAGGCACTGGAATGGGTTGCCCAAGGAAGTTGTGAATGCTCCATCCCTGGCAGTGTTCAAGGCCAGGTTGGACAGAGCCTTGGGGGACATGGTCTAGTGTGAGGTGTCCCTGCCCATGGCAGGGTGGTTGGAACTAGATGATTTTAAGGTCCCTTTCAACCCAAACTGTTCTGTGATTCTATGATCACATTTTGTTTTTCCTGCCAGCCTGGACTGTAGAAGTAGTGGTCTGTCTTTGTAGCAATTTAGTTGCTGTGAATAGGTTGGAGGATCAGGAATTTTGTAGGTAATATTTTTGACTGAGAGCTGTAGACTGGAAGTCTCTGGTACAATAGGCAGATTTTAAAGAGAACTGCCTAGGAACAACTTTATTTACCCTGTAAGAGAATACACACATATATATGTAAATACACACAACTGTCTGTAGTATAAAAATTATATGACACGTTATATAAATATGTAAACAATAAATGTAATCTATAAAATTGAATCAAAATATGTATGTCCTAGTGTTCCTGGAAAAACGTGAAATAAATAGAAGATACCGACTCATTCCTTCCTTTTGAACTACCAGAATGAAAAACTAAATGGACATAAACGAACTATAACAGTAGGAGGATTTCAAATGATCTGTTGTTGTCTTGAATAATGTCCCCTGTTGTTATTTGATAGCTTTTGTCCATTTTGAATTTGAAGAACAGTTCTAAAAATGTTGAGAGTTGATGAGTATTCTCTGCATCTCAGAGACAAAGCTTATGTTAAAACATGACTTATGGTTGTATGTGACAGTGTTCTCTTGGGCAAATCTAATTTTTGCTAAGTAATCAGTTTCTTAAAACCTAAGTAAAAAAGGTAAAAGGCTAAAGCAGTTTCAGTGGAAGAAAAAAGAATACATATAAATACTGTTGTTCGAATTGGTCAAGAAAACCTAAGCCCGTGTAATTGAGCACATGTGCTGAGGAGATCACTTTTTTTGGTTTCTCAAGCATGAGGCAGCAGAATTTTCATTCATTTGGCACGCCAGGCTGAAAACAGTCGTCTTTCATTTGACACACTCCCCTGGAAACAAACATGCCAGTGAAGGGACTGTGCCAGTTATCAGAAGCTCACAGGAATACATTGTGCTGGTTTGTATTCATTTTCATTTCATGAATTGCTTTAAAACGTAGCAACATAAAAAAAGCATTAAAACACCTTTTTAGCATTATTTTTAGTTCATATGTATTTCCCTGCTGTGCTGTTATTCAGTTTAAATCAACGGAATGTCATGAGACACATGGCTTGGTTTGGAGCAGAGCACATCTCTTGCCTGGGTAGACTTGAAGCATTCATCTGTAGAGAAGCAGCAAATTTGAGTTTAACTCAATTTACATTCTTGAAAAAGATGGGTATCTTAGAAGATGTATAAAAATAAAGGGTGAATTAAACAAAGGATGTGCAACAAGAAATTGAAGCCAAAACTCTGCTGGTATCTGTTAACTGTAAAAGTTCAGAGATAATGCGTGATCTTCTGGGAGACACTTGCTTTTCTTTTCTGGAATTACGTTCTTGAGGATTGCCAGCAGGTCCTTTCCGTCTCTGGAATTTTCTACAAGATTGTATATCCCTCATACATGTTTTTCCAAGTGCAAACTTGGCAAACTCAGGTGTACTTCTTGGAACTAACCTGGTCATGGAAGCTTAAATTAGGATCAGGTTGCAGTGGATGGATGTGAAGCAAATAAGAGAATGATAATTTAATCGAGTTTGATATGGATGAAGATTCCTTTATTTCCTAGTCTTGTGTTGTTGCTGCTGTTACAGGAGCAACCATGTTAGATATGGGTATGTCTACTTTACGTAGCTGTTGCTTTTCCTGCTGGTGCTACCTGGCAGGTTTTGAGTGTGGAAACACCATGTTTAACACGTGTGATTTTTATTTATTTATTTTTTTTTAAGGGAAATTACTTCCCAAAAAGCAGTTTGAGGAAACAGGGATGCTCATGATTGTGCACAGATCACCTGTGTTGTGACATTTAAGGGTGTTGGTGCTGATGGTGGGAATTTTACTGTTTGTTTCTTAAAGTCTCATAGACTTTTTTGAAATGCTTGGGGTTTTTTAAAAAAAGAAAAGGTACAAAGTCTAGAGCAAAGGCAAACCATTGAATTGAACAGTTTTGGTGGTAAGTTTCCAGTCAGAATGGCCTTCAAGCAGGTTGAAGATGTATCTGAACCGAAGTGGGGGTGAGAATCAGGTTGGAAGAAGTGTCACAGCTGTATCATTTCTGTCATAAGAATTACCTAGGGAAGGGTTGTAGAACAACAGTGGTTGCTGTTCCAACCACATATGAGAATGAGACGCTTAAAGAGGGGGTCTCATTGTGTTCCTTGATGTTGCTCAAGGAGTAGGGCTGTGGATATTTAGTTATTGGCCTATAGTCATGTTTGTTTGGTTATGGATAGTAGTTTTTTGTGGGCTTCACAAGAAAACCAGCTATAAAGCAGCAATGTTGACACAATGTTTAATAGACATCTGTAGCTTCTGTCCAGTTATCTGTCCCTGGTTGTGTTGTGATTTTCTGTGGGACAGCCTGTGCATCCTGTAGTTTCAAATCATGGAAGACTAATACATTATTGTGAATTTACAAAGCTTACTTTGTTTCTTTTTCTGTACTATTCTATTTTAACTTGTATACCTGATGGTTACCAAAAGGAAAATAGTGACTTACACACCTTATTCTACACAAAAATTCTGAAAGGAATATTTTGTTGAAGGAAGCATATTCCTTTTCAATTGCTCTTGAATAAAAAAAACCCACAAGAGTTATGAAAGTTTGATTTATAATTTGGTAAGGCTGAAAAAGGCCTCATGAAGGCCTGCTTGCGTGGATGTTATTTACAGGTATAAGGTTCACACTTGAAATACAGTCTGCTGGTGCTCTATGCAAGTTGTCACTTTTGGTTGCTATTTAGCTTCAGTAACACGCGCTGTGGAAAATTCTACACAGTTATGCATCAGCACTGCAATGAAATAGATATACTAATGTCATTCTCTTTTCACCTATTAACAAGTGATTGGCTAAACTGCAGGTGAATAGAAATGTGATTTCTATCTTCATACTTGGTCCTTTGGACCACATGCCTTCCCATTGCTAATAAAGATAATGTCACCTATTTGAAGACATCAGCAGGCATGTTTAAAACCCAGGATGAATCGAGCACATTTACTGCGTTAGAAGCAGTTGCTAAATTGTAAGTAACTAAGTCTTGTTGTATAACTGCATTGCACTCAAGGGAACAATTTGGGGTTTGAATTGTGTATGTTGGTAAGTGAAAACTATGTAGACATTGATTATTTTTTCCCCTTGACCTAATCACTGTTTGCCTATGGCAATATCTGATATGTTATGTGTTCACCAGGAATTGTCTTGGGACCACAATGAGGCTTTTATTTTTTCTTTTAGCTTCATTAGTAATCATAGTTACATTAGGAATAGAAGGCAAAGGAGTAGTACGCTTGTACTGTACTACACCACTTCTTCTGTTTATTGTAAAGGCGGAAGTGAACTCTGTAGGTGTGAGTCTGAATTTGTATAGACAGAGGATGAGACCAGATCTGAGTCTTCATACATTTTCAGCAAGAAATGAATTTTAAACATGAGACAAATGCCTGGTTAGCTAATTTATATTTTTGTGTTGTGAAAAAATTCTTTCTTTGTTTCTCCTTACCTATGTGTAGTCTAATCATAGAACTTTTCTTGGCAATACTAGAGACTATGAATACCATGCAGAGTAAAATAAAATTTAGTAATGTGTTTGTCATTGTCTGAATTGAACAAGTTGCCAAAAGTTAACGCAGAAATGGTGATTAGAATGCTTCCTCCTGTCCCCCACTCTGGGAATCTGATGTGTATTACCCTTTAGACAAAATTAAATATTCTAACAGAGTACCTTAAGAAATGTGTTTAACTTTTGATATACTGTTGATTCCTTCAAATGGTAATTATGTTTGTGTGCCAGAATACTTGTTTGTAGTGTAAAGGATTAAGTGAAAAAATGTAAAAGGCTAAACTTGTAACAATCTACCTAGAAGTCACATAGCTAGACAGATGGACATTCTGCTTGTATAATAAAGTGTTAGCAATTGAAAAATTCCCCCATCAATACTTGCATATTTGCATGCATAAGAAACCAGACTGTGGCCTACCTAAATATAGCCTTGCAGTTTGGTATTTCCGAGAACTAATTCTAGCACAAAACACCTTTTCCTCCATTGACTTGTCTACTATGTGCATTTTTTCCAGCTGTGCAGCTGACAGCTGGGCGGTTTTTATTTTAGCTTAGAGCATTCATTTTGCACTATCTTTTCATATGTGTGCTTGTATTATGCTTTGTGTTTCAAAATATGCATAATGGAATATTGCCTTTTTTTCTTCCTGAACAGCAGTGCATCATATGAAAGTGGACTTAAGTGCTGCACATGGAAGTGTGTGCTATTGTAGTGAGAGTAGTTCTCAACTTGTAAGATCTGTTAACTGGAAATAGATGTGCGAAGAGATGTTCAACCTTTGAAGCATGATGGGACAATATTGCTTTGAAAAGATAGTTATCAAGTCAGGTGGTGCTTTTGGTGTTTGTATCCACATGAGGGAGACAGCGTGACAGGCTCATTTGCCTTAATTGGTGGCAAATTTTGCCAACCTGCAGCACAGTGTTGGAGAAATCACTTAATGCACTAGCTGTCTGTAAGATTACCAGCTGCTGCTTCTGTTAACTGATACACCTATACAGATTTTATTTTCCCTCCTCAGATGTAACTAAGATAAGATTTCTGCAAACAAAGCCATCCAACATGTCTTCTGAGCTTTTTCTTTAAAACACAGAAAACCTTGGTGTGGTCATGGCTTTCTCTCTCTAATCTTCGGACTTCTGCCCTAATATGTGAAATAATATTTCAGTCTGTAGAAAACACTGACTCTTAACTCAGTATTTTGTTGTTCAGCCTTTATGGAAATGTTACTGAAGGTGGCTAGCAAAGTCAGCTGTAAACGAAAGTCTCTTAGAACAGCTGACTTCAGTATGGTAGGTGTTTCTTTATTAGTTTGAAAATAATCATTCTTTGTAGCTTATGTAGGGTTGAGTTCTCAAGTGATGAGAGGCTTTTCTCAAAACCCAACCACTTTTGTTAAGGGCAGCTCCCAGAGGATCTAGAACCTTGCATGAAGATGCCCAACATCACCTGTAGGTAGCATTAATTAGCAAAATGTTTGAAACATACAACATTTTCCTGTGTTGTGTTTGACAGTATTGTGGAGAAGTCGGTCAGCAGTCAGAATTATTGTTGCTTTAGAAACTTATATGGACCATTTGTAATGAAATCATTCACAGCAACATCCCATACTTAATTTCTTATTGGTATTATTATCATCTTTTCAACTTTTTAGGGGCTTAATTACAGCTAGCTGATATGTGCATAAAGATCACTTTCATGGTTTAGCTAAAACCATGGCCAGTAAACTATTTCCCAATTTTTATTTGCAATAGTAGTGTTGAAATATTTTGTTTGCAAGACAAGCCCACATGGTTTATGAAGTGACTGACTGGGTTGGTAGATGAGGTAAACAAAACAATCTCTTTGGTAACTAAGAGGAACAATCTATTTTTGTAAATTCTTAAGTTTTTGTTTCAACTTCTGAAAGTGAAGCAACATAAATATTTAAGTGACTTTATTCTTTCAGAGTTGAATTGGGATTTCTTGCTTTGCTTAAGCATGAAACAGATAACCTACCTGTTGTCCTGAACTGTTGCACAAATAATTATGCTGCTCCCAAATAAAACTAAAGTTTAAATTGTTTGGATACAACTGAAAACACCGTAACTTTGTTTTCTTGTTGTTGTTTGAAGTAATTGGAAGAATATTGTGGGACAACCTTTTAATATGCCTTTATCAGGTTTTTAACTGTTCACTGGGAGTGTTCCATAAATAATTACCAAGAATATCTAAATGTGTGCTAGAGAAGGAATAAACTGTGTGTTATCCCAAATACACAGTCTGGAGGTACTCATTTATTGAGGTTGTCATGGTCTCAGTCTCTAACTTTTAAAAATGTATTTACTTTGCATTTTCTCATTTATTTAATATAATTCTATTAAGTCTGCATCTCAAGAATTTAATGTTTCTTTGTGCTTAGAATAGATACTTAGTCACTGTCTCTTCCTTCCCCTTCACGAAGAGTTAAAAATAAACCTGTAAAACAATGGCAGTATGAAACAGCTCACTGGCAATAATGAAGCTGGAAGCAAGCAGGTACTTAACCAGAGGAATTCTGCTTTGGTGTCCGAGTAGCTGTTGGAAAATTTAAAAAGGAAAAATGAATATGCAGTCTTTTCAGGAGAAATCTTCCTGTGAGTAATAAAATCACATTCCTCCTTTGGCAGAGAAGAGACTATGGAAACTTTGGTCTTGCATTAGGGGATAATACCAGCTTCCTTAAAATACCATTTCAAAGCTGAATTTTCTCAAATTCTGCTTTTTTCCCCCTGCTTTATCCTTTTCCCCTCCTCCAGTCTTTCTCTAATATTCACTCCTGGCCCAAACTTGTATACAACATTATAATAGCCTCATGTTATAAAAGTGAAAATTTTAAAATGAAAATAATGATTTGTAATAAAAAGCCTGACAGACTAATTATAGTATTGCATTAATTATTATCTTATTTCAGCTCTGTTCCTCTTGCAGCTAATTCAGATCTGGGTTTTGGTGGTTTTTAATCCCTATTGACACTGTAATTTTGAGAGAGAGAGTATACTGGGGAACGATACATACAAAATCAAGAAATAAAAATCATCAGGTAAACAGTTGATTTCTAAAATGTTGCCTTAGAGATGTTAGTAATAGAATGCAAGTAGTTCTGTTTAAGTATGATGCTTTGTGGCTCTTCTGTTGAGTTTAATACCTATATACTACATAATATAACTCTTGAAATCTTCCATTTCTGGGTATTTTTATAGCATGTACTAAATAGCGGTCATTAATTCAGAAACATGTGCATTGTGCAGCTAAGTTGGTACCTCACTGATGCATTTTACATCCAGAGTTTTATTTTTTTCTCCCAAAATGTGTGCAATTCTTATAATGATTAAGATGAAGATTGATGTCAGTGCAACAGTACAGCTTCAAGACTGCAATTTGAAGCTACTTTAGAAAAATACAATTCTTTAGACACAGTGAAGCTGAAGTTGAATGGAAGTCCTATTACTGGTGAATTACATGTAAATATTAATAAGGGAAGAGTTCAGAGCAAGTCCTGAGTTTGGGAAATTGAGCATGATAATTTCCTGAAATGATGTCTGTCTTGAAGATATGCAGATGCAATAATTTTCAGGTTTTATTTGAACTTCCAAGTGGTGTAGAGGGTGCCTGGGTTAGTTTTTAAGCAAGAAAGTGCTTGGAAGTTTTGGCAAATATCACTGTAATGGATGTATGGTAATGAAGGAAGTTAAGTTGAAAGATGAATTGGACTGAATGACTGTTTCATTCAGTCATTTAGGCTAGGCTAGTTGCATGGTTTGGTTGTTAGATGTCTCAAATTACGTTGCCTTAGTTCCTGCACTTGGTTGGCTGTCTTCACATCTTAACAGATTCTGGGAATTAGTTTCTGACAGTTTGCTTTGTTTTGCTTTTTCAGGATGCTTCGTCTGCAGACATTCGGAAAGCATATCGAAAGCTTTCACTGGTTTTACACCCAGACAAGAATAAAGATGAAAATGCAGAGACACAGTTTAGGCAAGTAAGTGCAATGTGTGGCAATAAAATTTTTAGGGTAAATAGAATTTTTTATGGTGGTGTCATTTCAGTAAGAACAATAGTACACCTTTGAAATGACTAAGTTGAACATTGAATTGTGTTTTTCCTGATATATTGATTAAAATAAAGTACACTTTTTCAGAAATAACTTGTTGAATAACTCTAAATTAGTATTTACTTGTCATTAAAATTAATTTGAACATAACACCTAGACTTGCACTCTTAGGAGGGTAATATGTTTTGCACTTTATGTAAGGCTGTTTATAAATAGCCTTTTCAAAAGCAGTAGGGAAAACATCTGATCAGTTCTCAATGTAAGACATATGTGGGCATAATTAACGAAAATATTCAGTTTAGGTTTTGGATTTTTGCCTTTTGAATCTTTACAGAGTGAAACCACAAGACTTAAATTAGCTCTACCTTTAAAAACATACTTCTGATGACTAAATAGAGGCTACTTAATTTCAGTAACATCTTTAGGATGAAACAAATTATACCTTTTATTTTTAAAGTGTAACTGATACAAGACTCAGTTTGACAGATGCAAGGAGGGAAAAAACCAAGTCTTTTGTAGGAGTTGCTTGTTTGTGTATCTCATGACACTTTGTGTATGAATATGTCACTGTTTCTTTTGCATATTGAGTTTGCTTCTCAGTGTTGCAAGGGAAAGTGAAAACTAGCAAAGGTCATTAGTTGGCAAACATAAAACATGATACTTCTATGTAAAGTTTATAAACTCAATCCTAAAGTAAACTCTTTCATGTGTGGGTTTGGTTTTTTTTTTTTTCCTTTTTTCTGGTTTTGTTTTAGTTGGTGGCCATCTATGAGGTTTTAAAGGATGAAGAAAGGAGGCAGAGGTGAGTTAATTTGCACAGGTTCTTAAAGGATTCATGCCTGTGATATATTTAAGTCCTATTTGACTTAATTGTAACTCTTCACATGATTTTTTTTTTTGTATAATTTAAGTTTGTAATTCCTATGTAACTGCTTAATTAAAGATTGTATGTGGCTCAAAGTGGAAGCTGATGTTTATTTTTGTGTGATATACTCCTTTAAAGCTGGTTTTTGAAAGAACTTTGAAAGCTTGCTGTTATTTGGAGCAGTTTTTTTAACACTTAACAGTTACAGCACTTTTTGTTGAGTTGTGTTAATTCTCATTGCTTGTTTTATTAAAGCTGTGTCTGAAAATACAGTCCACTGGTTCAGCTGTCAGTTGTATCTCAGTGTATCAATAAAATTGATATATTGAGGTTTGTTGCATGATATTTAGGGATTATTTGCAGGGTACATTTTCTTCAACATTGTTTTCTGTTGCTTAGTTAATTGGTTTTTTTTTTCAGATGTATTATTTATAATAATGTAAACTTTGATATAAATAGTGTAAGTTTTTGATAAATAGTAGTGGTCCTTGCTGCTTCTGGAGTAGGTCCAGCAGTACCTGGAGGGGATAGAATTAAGAACTGAAAACCTGGGGCTGAGCTGCTTTTTGGAAGACTGTTTTAAATTTCTCTTATTTTTTTCTGCTTCTTTTGAGCAGGTGACCATTTAATGATTATCTGGGACACCTGAAAAGGTTTTGCTTTGGGGTTGGATTTTTAGTAAATCAACTTTTGGCTTACAAGTATTTAAACAGGGCTTCACGAGACATTTCTTGAAGGGTTATTGGCTTTGTAGATGCCTTGGCAGGAGTCCAGGTTTTATAGTACAGATTATCTACTTTTTGATAATCCTCTCTTGAAGTGTCATGAAAATGTACTTAATAGAAGTACTTTTGGAAATCTGTATTTTATTTTTTTTTTCTATTTCACCTCTCAAGAGAATTTCATTGTGAACTTCTACTCAAGGAACGTTTTAAAAGAATTGTTAGGTTAAGTGGTTTCAGTCCACTTGAAAAGTGAGTTATCCCCCAAATTTTCCCACCTTTTTGTTTATAACACTGTTTACATATACTCTGTGGTATTGCCTCTCTGGAACTTAGTTCTGACTTGGAATCTCTAGGAATTTCCTTGCAGCTGTAATATCAGCTTTTTGCATGGAACTGTGATGCAGTAGCTTGTAAACTGTACGGTTTTAAGCCTTGCATTCATTGCAAATATGACTGACTTAACCCAACTTGTTTGCAAGAATCTTGTTAATTAGTGCAGCACGGTGCACTTGGATTACAAATGAGAAGTTAAAGCAGTGGTAGGTTGTTCTTGCTTAGATTGATCTCACTGTCAGTAACTTATTTCGTACATAGATAGTGTTGTATCTTTCTTGCACAGTGTGGATGCATGGTTGATATTGCCTCTATAGTTGATTAAATATAAGTGTAGTTGATTAAATGGTTTACCTTCAGAGAATTTTCTAGAAATAACATGCAGAGTTTAGAAATGGCATGTACAGTAGCATAGCTATATGTCATTGCTTTGAGAAAACCTTTATTGATATTTATTATAGTCTTAATGATAAACTCTCAGTTGAGCTTGTAAATGGAGGGTGGCCTGTCCTGTACCCTATAAGGCATTGTTGTAGCATGTCTTTAAAACAAGTCTTAAGTAAGTGTGCTAGGAGCTGCTCCTTCTGTAATATTGTTTGTGTTATAAGGTAACTTGTGGGTTTCTTGCAGTCATACGGCAGAAGAAAAGGGAGAATTGTTGTTCTTCTGGGATCTTCCTACTTTAGATGCTGGTATTTGGCTATGTGTTGTGTGGGGTGATAGACCTAGTGGAAGAGGCTCAAAGTTTACTGTCATGCCCATGTGCTGGGGAGAAACTACACTGCACCCTTTGTCTCTCAGAGCTTATCAATTCAATTTTATGCTGATTTCGGAGACACTTACTTGGATCTGCTGTAACAAAGCTTTCTGCCAGGTTCCCCCCCATCCCAGGCAGTGTGGTAGTTTTTCTATCTGGAGTAGCTCAAAGACCTGGTGGGATGAGAAGGAATTAAGTTCTATTTCTTACAAATTAGTCAGTGAGGAATTTTGGCAGTTTAGCTGGGAATCCCTTCACAACCGGACGCCTAAATGGTTTGGGGTGTGGCATTACACCACCTTGAGAAGAGTGAGCTGCAGGCTGCTGCTTCTGCACAGTGAAGTTGGCCATGCCTGCCTCTTACTGTTCATACCAAAAGTGATATAATCCTGCATTGGTTTTATGGCGCATACAGAGGGGAACCAGCAAAGGCAGGATTAAGGTCCTGCACTGTTTGAGTGAATGGTGAACTCACTTTGAAACAATATAACTGTGTCTAATTACACCCTTCCTCCATGTCTTGGTGAATGGCAGAGGTGTTAACGAGTGTGTGTGTGTGTGTGTGTACAGAAACCGTGTTCTAAAAAGGCAGATCTCTTGGCCAGCTACACGTGATTATTTTTATAAACTCTTTGTATTTTCAGATTTATCAGTAAATTTTTACTTTATCTGATGGCAGAAGCTTTTCTTAAAACATAATTCCTCTACCGACAATTGTAATACAGGGCTTTCAAATTAAAATGTGGTTTGCTTTTTTGAGAAAGCTATGTAGTTGCTTGTGAAATACACTAATAGTAGTAGTAGTACTACAGAATATAGTAACATTACCCTGTTAATACTTTTATCTTACACACAGACTGATACATAACCGAAACAGTCTAATGTTCTAACATTAAACATACAGGCAGCATTGTTTAATATAAAGTGTTTAAGGTTAAATTAAACGTACATGCAGCAGAACAATGTTTTATGTTTTGTATGCACACTGCAGTGTGTAAAATTCTATGTAAAAGTTTATCTTTGGGGTATGGAGAGAGAGGTGCATTTCCTGAAATACATTTTACGTTAGGGCATTTATTGGTAAATCAACTTGACAATGATAACGTTTATTAGCCTTTGATTATTTTTAATTTATGAAAAAGGAGATAGTTTTACACACTTCCATTAATTGTAATTAGTCAAAAATCTTACATTTTAATTTCATTGTTTGTTACCATTTTAAGGAGCTTTTATAACTTACAAGACCTATTCTCTGTAACAATGTGGGCTTGATTACAGGAAGCATTTGCAAAGGAATCAAGATATACTTGTTTAGAGTAAGAAAGGTGTTTATCTTAGCTCTCATTATAATTAAATGTCTGTATTCATAGGTATAAACTGTTCTGGCTGATGTTGCACTGGTTGTCTTTGACACCTTGAGGAAAAAAGGCCCCCAAAATAAAATATACCAGTGTAGTCTTCCCGTAGTTCAGAATAGATCTCATTAACTCAAGGTTACAGGATATAAACTGTATCAGATCTCTAAATTATTTGAAATATGACATGGAGGGAAAAGTAAATTATAATTATATTAAAATAGATGATATTGTAATTAGCTACTACAGTTAATGGAGATTTTTTTCTTGCAATGTAATTGATTCTACAAAGACCTCTAAAAACTATTTAATGCAACTTTACAGAAGAATGAAATTTTAGTAATACTGCCATTGGTTACTTTTGAGTACAACACTAACAAGTCTGGTATAGAATACTGAGTTCTAAAAAAAAATAAATTCAACTTAAGTTATAAAAGGGGATTTTTTTGTCTTTTTGTTCCTCTGTTGGTGCTTTGGGGGTTTTGTAGCTTGCTGACTGCTACATTTCAGACAACTGGCAGGCATACTCATATGTCAGAGATTTGCTGCACATAGATTCTGTGTACATATGTCTGAGGAAAAAATACTGCAGATGTATTGTTTTTTTCCTTTTCAGCTTGATTTTTTTCCCTTACATAAAGAAACAAGTAATACAGGTTGCCAAAAGAAGAATGCTTTGTAATTAAAGTTTGAATGTAGTTCTTGATGCATACGGATTAACTATCTTTCGTAGTTAATGTAGGTTTCTATAAAGAAATTCTTTAATGAGAAACTTGCTTTTAATTAGACAATGTCCTAAATTTGGAAATCAAGATTTTAAAATGATGGGAAGTTTCTGAGTTTCAGTAGGATCATTTTCCAGTTGAAAATCTAAAAATCATTGATATCTTTATTTTTCAAATACAGCGCTTAATTACTATTGAAAGCAGTGATTTATCTTTTAACAGTATATATTCTAAAAAGTGGGTTATAATAGAAGCTATCTTCCCTTAAAATGGCCAGTCGTGTGAGCCATAATGCTCATTGATAGTAAAATCAATAGAGCATTGATTCTGAGACTTAATCCTTGGAGACTGTTGTTCAGAACAGCGGACGTAGCCTAGTAAATACAGAGTGCTGTTTAAAGTGTTTAATGCAAGAGACTCTGCTGTCTTAATTTATTTTTTTTAACAGATAATTTATAATAGAACGTGGTTGCCAAATGTTAGTTTGCAATCCCGTTTTACATATTGCTGTATTGGACCTTATTTAATCAGTAGTCACATTTTCAGTACATAAATTAATAAGCCTTAGTATAAAAGAAAGGCCTGTGCTTAATAAATTTATAGTAGTATTAAAAAAAAATTCATGATTCTACATATATTTCTCTGAAGCTTTCAAAGGAAGAACATCTGTTGTGAAATCTATCAACCTAATGTGTTTTAAAAATGGTTTTGTTTTCTAAAATGTTTCCTTGTATTCTAACAATAAAATGTTTAGGAATGCATTATTACTTTTAAAATTACTTTAAAACTTCTACTCAATTCTTGAACAAAAAGTTAAGTAGAAGTTCTAGTTTTGAAGTAACATCCTAAGCCATTTTTCTGAACAGAGTTTGCATTAAGGCATCAGTAGTTTTAATTCGTTGTGACTTACTGGGAAGGAAGTTACTTCAAGTATTACAATAATGGATATTAATCTCAGTAGTCTCATAATTTGCATGGAAGATAGAATTCTGTAATATGAATTTTACTGCTGGTAGCATTCAGGATACTGAAGAATCCTGAGTGGTTAAATCTTCTGCATAGATATAATGGTGCCAGCTTGAACAAATGTTTTATCAGAAGTCAGCTTTTCTGGATGTGCTCTCTTAAAGTGTATTTTTTTTTAATTGAAAGCCATTGCTTCTTTTTCTGCTTAAAAAAATGAATTTACTTGTGGAAAATTTTTTTAGTACATCTCCAAGGTATCAATTTAATAACTATCAAAGTAGCTAGTGCAGTTGTTGCATTTAAATTGATTTACATGTCAAGACTGGCAGTTTAGCAGCTGCGCTATTATTCCTGGATTGGTCAATTTACTTGAGAAAAACCTACTACTGAGTTCTACTGACCTGCATGACAATATAGGCCCTATTTCTATTCCTGTAATTAGGCCTGCGACTAACTCAGAATATTTTTAATTAAAATATTTTGGTCAATGTGTTGCACCAAATTAGGCCTTTCAGTGCAGATTTAATTCTGGAAATGGTGTGATTAGAATATGTAATGAGTTGTGTTCAATTTAAGATTAACAGGTTGTGCATCTGGAAAATACAGGTTTTTGAGTTTACTGTAGAGATTTTTGTTTGAAACTTTACTCTTCAAAGTTAACAAATAGAAAAATCTGTTTTGCATGTCTGTGGCTTGTTTATTTTTAAATTGATGGTAACATACTGTAAATAAAAGACTCCAGACATACTAAGATGTTTCAAGACATCTGTGTGAAGAAAAACAGACAAATTGTCATAAAATGGTTTCTCTACAGTCAGTGGTGTTAGTAAAATTAAACAGTTTTAAAATAGATTGATTTTTGGCGACAGCTTTTCAAATAGAAAATCAAAATCATCTTGCTGTGAACTTTGTTTTCCAACATCAAAATCAAGCCTTTAACTTAAAATTCATATCTGACACGGAATTGATGTTAAGTCTGGCAGCATTTTTACTGAATGGATATTGTGCTACTAAAGGACAAAATAAAAGCAAAAATACCTCTCCCCTCCCCCAACACTTGTGCTTTTAATTTGTAAAAGAAAAATGGGTTTCTCTAGTGTTTGAGACTTTTGTTCTTTGCTGCCTATTTAGTAGTGTGTGGTTTGTTATTTACTTCTATCATGGAGACCTGCCCACTGATTACTAGGCAGGTAGAACACAGCTACGTTTCTAGTAGTCTGTTATTTCAGAAGTGAATGAACTGGGGAGTGTGTGTGTGTGTGTGTGTGTGTGTGTGTGTGTGTGTGTGTTAAAGGAGCACTCAAATTATTTATTTTAATTGCAGAAGACTAGATATGTTTCCCCAGCATTTGGTTCTGGATTCTGTTTGTTTCCAGATGCAAGCCTAGCAGCTAACAAAACAAGACATTGCTCTACAACCAGCCCCCTAAACAAAAACAAAACTAAAAACCACACCAAAACCTAAATGATCTTTTGTGCGTGTATTATTCAAGCTGTCTGTAGATTATCATTTGTTTTGTTTAATAATTGGATGGTTTGGCTTATTTCATTTTTAGCTCTCCATGAAAGCCTGTTATATTTGCTACTGTAGGTATGATGATATTCTGATCAATGGACTACCAGATTGGCGACAGCCTGTGTTCTACTACAGGCGGGTGAGAAAAATGAGCAATGCTGAGCTGGCATTACTCTTGTTCATTATACTCACAGTGGGTCATTATGCTGTGGTTTGGTCAATCTACCTGGAAAAACAGCTGGTAAGTATTGGTAATAAATCAAACTTGCTTCAATTATTAGTATTGAATTTCCTGCAGAAGTTTGCATATTATAGGGATCTCTTCTACTTCCCCTGTTTTGAATTTGGACTTTTTGTATTTTAAAAGCATTATATTTAAGATGGCGATAACTATAGAATGAACTACACAGAAATAGTAATCTAAAAACTGCTTAATTTTTCTACAGTTGGTAATTACTAGCGAGAGATGGTTCTTTGGTTTTTAACTGGAAGGAAGAAGAGGAATAAAAACTCTTCTATCATCTGTTGACACAGAATCGTATGCTACTGTAGTTGTGTCTATGGTTTCCCCAAATGATGTTTAAAAATAATTAGTTTTCATTCATTCAAAAGTCATACTTGCTTTGCCTTTGTTCTTAGCCAAATGCTTTTTTGTTTTGGGTTTTTGTTAACAGGATAGGCATTGGTAAGCAGTATAAACCACATTTTTTTTTTTTTTTTTTTTTTTTTTTTTTTTGTCATCTAGAGATCTGTTGCTCTTAGTAGACTAGACAAAAACCTAAGCATAACTTGAAAAATATTCATACATTAGCATCTATTTACTTTTTTTTTTTTTTTTTTATTTTCCACTGCATTATTGAAGTTGATGAATGAGAAAGGAGGCAAGTTGAATGCTTTCCCCTCTTAGAAAACTTTGATTGCTATGGAGATACACATGAGTGACAGAACTGGACTTCATGTGTGTTTAAAGACTGGATACCATGGCAACAGTTATTGTTAAGATAGATCATTTTACTTAATCATGTAGGACCCCTAGATACATTTGCATAAATGCTACTCTACTGTTTACCCTTCACAGAAGAGTCCCAGTAACATTTGTGGTTTACATGCTAATGATAACCTGTAACCGTAGTTCTTTCTACATCAAGGATGAACTGCTTAGCAGAAAAAAGAGGGAGAAGAAGAAAAAAACAGGCAGCAGGGGTACAGATGAAGCCAAACTTGCTGCTCTAGACAAAAATGAAAGGTGGGAAGGAACTCTTTTGTTTTCTGCATTTTAAATCATTTTATCAGCTGCTGGTTTAGTTCTGTCATGTTCTCCTTGCATCTCTGAAATACTTTATGAGAAAAATAACTGTATTTTAGTAGTAACAGCCATTGCTGATATAAAGCGTGCCAGTGTAGATGTGTTGTCAGCTTTTGATTTGGAAATGCATGTGTGGTGTTTATTCAGCAGATCAACAATAATTGAAAGATTAAGGCTGAATTAATGGTATCTGGCTTATAGAAGGGTGTATTATTTCTACAAGATTATTTTAGAAGATTTTACAACTTCTTCCGTCTTTGAAGATTTTTTGCTTTTTTTACAATTAACAATTTTCAATTTGTTTAAGCTTTAGTTTATTAACATACGGAGCAAGGAGTTTTTGTGGGGGTTTAATGCTTGTCTGATTTAATGCTTTTTATCTGATTAACTTAGAAATAAGCATGTTGATAAAAGCTTCTAAAACCATTGTTTGTTAAGAAACGCGTAGGCAAATAGTGACTTTCAGGACACTCCAAAAGATACCACCATTTCTTCTATTGATTCATAGAAAGAAATAAAGGGTTTAAATAGTTCACACAGCAGGGGCATGAACTGGATCAATGCAGGATGGAGATCAGAGACCATTCTGCCTGTCGTCTTTCCTGATGACATCAGTGAGTAATGCTCCAGTGAACTGCAAATGACATTAATTTTTATGTATTGTTTTGTTTATGCTACAGTCTTCATATCTGGTTGTCAGCACTTGTGAACACTTGGTTGAGGCTTGAGGTTTTTCTGGGGATTTGTTTGGTTTATTTTTTCAAACTGATTATGTAGCTTAGGAATTTATCTTCTTGAAAAGCTCTTTTTAAGAGATTAAAATACAGCGATGATTAGAAGTTAGCTGTTATGTATTTTTAATTGAATAGTCAAAATGTATTTTTAATATTATGCAGTTACATGCTTTTATAGGAGTTGACAAGTGCTAATCATCTTAAAGGATATGGTGGAGTTCTGACTTTAAGATTGTGTGGAAGTAATGAAAAACTTACAATTTTATTTGACTGCAGAGTACTGGACAAACCACAGTGGCATGACTTACTTCCATGCAAGCTGGGAATATGGTTCTGTCTCACTGTGAAAGCTTTACCTCAGCTGTTCCAGGTAATAGTAATGATTTTAAGTTCTATTACTTTATTTTTCTTGATGGTGTTATTATGCATAATCAGATGCATAGCACTTGTTCGTACAAATCTTTTGGCTCAAGCACGTACCATGTGTGTATATATACATATACACACACGTACAAAAAATTACTCTTTGGAAGCAAATATATTATCATAAGTTCATCAAAATATGAATATATTTGAAATGTACATTAATCTTAATGTGCTAGAGAATTCAGCAGCAGTTCCTGTTAGGAAAAATTACAAGAATATATTATGGTGTGGGTGATATATATACATGTAAAAAGACACTGGTATTCCTAATGAGTGATCTGTTAACAAAAATATTTTTATCTCAAATAGGCAAATGCTGTGCTTTCACAGCAAATATTAATGTCATTTAAATTTGGGGGAACGGTGAAATTACTTTTTCTGATTTAGGTTTTCTAAGTCACTGGTTAATAATATAAATCAATACCTGAAAATACTACTAAGGGTAAAGTAACAAAGGTATGGTTGTAATTTATAAACGTCAGCGTGGCAGACTTGCCCACAGTTGTGTGGTTTTGATTTAATAATCTAAACTGTAAAATTTAGTTGATACTCAGCCAATGTAAGTGTTGTCAGATCTGTTATCAGGATAACTTTTTTAATATGACATGGTCTTTCTTTTCATTTCTCTTGAATACATCCATTTGTTTTTAGTATACTTGTCACTAATGAATATGAATCAGGGAATGCAAGGTGGATTTTACTTTGGTTTACAGAAACATTGAGTATTAATTTTGAAATAGAAATAACATCAGTGTTCAATTTCTGTCTGTGTTCAAGCTGGGAAAAGCATAATTCATAAGCATAACTCATAATTCCTAATCTGTTAGCAAAAGGCTTATAAAAATTATAAAGTCTGGTCTTTCAGCACCCATTTTAACTTTTCCTGCAAAGAGATGCAAAAGTTAGTATCTTCCACTTTTAAAAGTTTCACCAGAGCTGTGTGGTTATTTTATTTAAAGAAACCTTTCCTTTTTGCAAGTTTTCAAAGCAAAAATGATTGTGCTTAATAATATCAACTGTTGTGTCCAAATTAAGCTTTGATGCTCATCCCTCATTTTGGTGAGTCAGATGGAAAAGAATTTTGTTCAGCAACTGCTGTTGCTGCATTTTTGGAATCTTCTTCATAATTATCTTACTTTCTGTTTTGTCTTAATTGCAAAATATTCAAAATACGTCTTACAATCAAAGTTATTTTCTCATTTTTTAATTTCAGATAGTCTGTTAAGAAGTCAGTGTAACAGGTTTCAGATTTGCTCTTCAAAAAGCAGCTCCTATCTTAGCCAGAATAGGCAGAAAAGACGAATAGAGCAAAAGTGGTTTTGCACTTTGTAGACACCTAGCCAATACGTCTTGTGGATTTTAAATCCATTAAATTAATAGTAGTGGGGAAAAAAAAGCTATCTAATAACTCATGGAAAATTGGATACCAGCAAGCAGGGATTTATTGGCAGGGGAAGCATGATGTAGAGGAATTCAGGACAGGAAGGCTTTGGAGCAAGGAGGATGCAAAGAGATGAGGTTCTAGAGTAAATTGCCCTGTATGTGAATTATACTACAGCTTGACTCCAGAGTTTTTGTTGGTGTTTAGGATGACCTGCCAATTACATAAGTTAAAGTACAATAAAATACAAGTAATCTTCAATATTAAGAATATTCAGGACTTCAAATAACTGAAATAAATTACTGTAGCTTATTAGCTAACAATATTTAAAGAAGTATTACCTCTTCTGAAGAGCATAAGAGCAGCAGTGACCTCATGCTGGTGATTTTTTCTGAAACGACAGTGCAGAAGATACCTTGTAGATTATAGCTAGCTGGACAGGAAAACCTCTGGGCTCCGTTCGAGTTGTATTTAATGTTTTAGCAAGTTCTGTCTTAATTGAATTACTAAAATAATAGCAAAAAAGTGTCTGTTCTTACATGATTATAACCTGGAACAGAGGTCCTGTTTTGAGTGTAAGTGCTTTTTACTTCAGTAATGCACTAACATAGGCTTGAGATTTCAGTGTTTCACACTTTTAGTATAAATAGAATCACTAAGGCAGCTTATCTAGAAGATAAGACTCATACTGATATTGAGTAGTGTTATTTGTGCTAGTTACACATGCAAATTATTTACCAAGGTGTTACAGTGGTTGACATAAGGATGACTGCTACAGATTTTAGTTGTTTATCAAGTTAATCTTAAATTATTTCTTCAGTCACTTAAGAGCCAACAAATTATTTTCAAAGTTGGCTGTCATTCATCTGCAACTAATCCTGCCAATTACAGATTAACTTCTAAAAATGTGTCCATATTTAAATGAACCCTGTTTGGGACAGAAAAGAGTAAGAGTTAGCAATACTTTTAATGAAACGTTGCTTCTGCCACTGAGATTTTTCAAAGCCCTGACAGTGAAATAGCTGAACTACTTCCTCAAATTAAGGAAACAAAACCACCTGCTTGTGTACACAAGTTCTTCCTCAAAGGAAATTTTATTAAATAAAGAAAACAATAAACACACACCCCCCAAAGAAAAAAACAACACAAAAAAACCCAAACAAAAAAACAACCAAAACCCTCGACAAAACAAAATGGAAAAAAGCAAACCAAACAAAAAACAAAGAGAGATCAATTTAAACTTTTTGTGAGTTCTTGTATTCATTCCTTTTACCTAGCATCCGTCTCTCCCCCCGTTAGTTAATGCGAATATTCTACTTACAACAGCTCCATCTGAGGATTCAGGTTGCTGAGCTTCTGCCCATGCCCGTCTCTCATTTATCCGATTGAGTGTCTTTCTCCTACTTCCCTTCCTCCTTCAAAATGTCAGATTTCAGAAGGAGGCACTTAAAATAATTAAGGTGAGCCTTTACTGAAGAAAAATGCTTTGTTTGCATGCCCTTCTGATGGCCTATGCCATTTTATCGTAGTCTGCATTTTATGTCAAGAAACTGGAAGAAAAATGGGTGAGAGGAAGATGAGAGAAACTAAAAAATGATTGGTTTTGTTGTTTTTTTTTTTTAAACTGTTGACAATTGTATTTTGAGAGAGGTTGCGTAGGTTTTTATATCCAAGCATTTAGTTTAGTTAAATTTGGGGGAGAAAACAGCATGTTTAAGCTTGTTTGAAGAAGCAAAGGGGAAAGAATACATAAAATGTGTCATAAATCAAGTATCTCTGGTGTGAAAGAAACATTAAGTGGAGTGTAAATTACATTGACTATTATCAAGTTTAATTCTTATAATGTAGGCTCAAGAAAAAAGATAGGAAAAGAATGCAAATTGTTTCTAAGGTCATTTATAGTTTCCTCTTTCATGAGAATGGCCAGGAAGAAGTCTATATATTTAAGAAAATAAATAAAAGAAGAAGAAAAAAAAACCCCGACTTTAATTAAAATGCTTATTGGAACTGAAAATTGTTCTTACAAAGAAGTTAACCAACCAAATATAGTGTGCAAGAATTGAAGTTCAGATGATGAATGTAATGCAGAGGGGACAGTTGTGTTAAGTAAACTTTCATTTTGTGGTAGAAGAGTCATATGTAAATTGCAGTTTATTCCCAAAACAGCTTACGAGAGGTTTTTCTTTGGATGTGCAGACATACAACTTAAGCAAAGTCTTTTTAAAAAATGTTAATTATTCTTCACAAAGTATTTCTTTCAGAAAACTGAAGATAGGAACATTAATGTTCTGTCAACTACTTTTCCTCCACCTTGATGGGGTGAAGCTTAGCAATGAATGTCTTTATTTTTACACCAACTTAATTAATACTAGTCGGCACTAAGATATATATTTTTTTTATTAGTTAAATAATTTCTGGAAGAACTTCTGGTAGCTTGCCAGTAACGTGAAGGCAGTTTGAGCTCAGTATGTAGTAGTACTGGGTATAACCTAATGAAATTCTCAACAAAGGTTTCAATTACAGTTGAAACTTTCGCTTATAAAGACCTTTGTATAGCGTGAAGTGAATTAAAACAAAAAGGCCAGTAATTTATTTTTATGTAGACTACCAGATGGTAATTACTGTAGCTGATTTAGTAGCCTGGAATAGATTCAAACTAGTGACCCAGAGGTGTTTAATTTCTTGGCATTTTTTCTTCAGGTTTTCTTTTAATCCATGATTACATTTCAACACCTGTTTAGAGATGGTTCAGCTTTGGCCTTAAACGGATTGGCAATGTGTCATTAAACTCAAGAGGCTTTGCCAGCAGGGCATCTCCTTTGGCAAAGTTAGCTTTTAAGTAAGATTTGATTAGGTCAGCAAACATTTATGTAGGTTGTTTTTGTCTTCACGTATTACTTTATATAAAATCATCGTGTGAGATTAAAATAAAATTTACTGCATTTAGTAACATACTCCCTAAAATGAGATTTTTGGAAAAGATTTATTCAAGTCAGTAAGGTTAAATATCTCCTTAATTCCCAGCTTTACAAGGTTTTAATGTGTTCCAACTTACTGTACAGCACCAGTGCTGATACAAATTGTGAGGAGCGAGCAATTGCAGGATGTGTGGCACGAGTGATTGCCTATTTGCTCTGTTTCTTGCTATTTTGCAGCTGTTGGAAGAACCAAAGTAGGGATGAAGCTCTTGACCCTGAGGTCAATTAGAAGCTTAGAAGCAGGCCAGAGGAGAGTGGATGGTAAAACAAGTATTCTGGGTGTATGCAAGTGAGCAAAAATAACTTGCGTCTAACAGTACTGACTGAGACTCTAGAGACAAAATGGGCTTTGCTGCATAGTACAAGTTCTAAGTAAATGTAAGACACTAAAGAAATTTGCCTTTAATAGCCTGCTGTTCTGTGACAGCAAATTTTGTTCTGCTCCTTTGAATTACTCACTGTATGTCTGCATATCCCAGCACATGTGTTGGAGGAACATAGCTCCAAGAGTAGCTCGTGTATGAGGCAATACTGCCTCTCAATTAATGGTACTGTTCCATTGTGGTGTGAGGCTTTGTGGGTTGTGAATTGGTCCCGGGAAGGCCTTGCAATATTGGCCTTGGTTCCCCCTTTTGCCCACCTTTGGTCCACCACTCTGGCTATATACAGCTGACAATCCTGGCCATACCTGGTATTATTTCAAGGCCAAAGCACAATTTTCTGATTATTATAAAGGAGGAAGTAATACAATTCCTATTTATTTGCTAGTTTACCTTTGAGAAACATGTAGAAATGCAAAAGATAAAGATAAATCATAATGTTGAACTTTTTTTAACATTATTTTTTACCAGAACACATTGATACCACTAGTCTATAAACCCATCAAAAGAGTGGTTTTGCTGTGGTATAATGGATGGCATTTTCATTGCATAGAAATAGTGAAGCAAGGGGAAGATATTGCAGTAATTTTAATTTGACTCCATTTTTCTCTTTGTGTTTTTGTACAAATTGTATAAGAACACTGTACTCAAAAAAAAAAAAAACAAACCAAAATTAGTTCAGGAACTTCATACAAATACCTCTTCAAGTCTATAGATTGATTTAATAAGAACTAATGCAAAGAAAATTATTTCAATATACTGATTTTAAGTATGCTTGTGGGAAAATTTCCTGTTAACTGTAAATTCTGGGTGGATACATTTTGGTTTTATCAGTCTCTCACCTAGAGAACTGAAATGTGAAGCATATTCTATGACAAACTCTGTAACGAAGATTCACATATGGCCAATACAGCAGGTTGTTTCCAAAGTTTATTTCTCCTGATCTCTAGTCTTTCTGAGGTAGACCACAAAGCCAGGAAGATTAGCTGGAGGGAAAAATAACCCCACAACACAAACAAAACAACAAAACCTCGTCACCCTACCCAAGAGTGAAGGAGAGGCCAAAGTGAGTGAGTCTTACTCAGAACTAAGTTTTTAATTCCAGAGTTAGTGCAGTTTGAATAAATACTATATTTGTTGATTTAAAATGAACAAACAAAAAAGTTGCCCCTGCCAAAATCCCAATCAAATTAAAAACCCCTTAAACTTCCAGCATCAAAAATTTCTGTATTTCTGTATAACTCAAGTGCAGCTTTGTCTTGGAAATCTCAAATTTCTTGACACAAGACAATACTGATATAAAAAGGAACTAAAATACAAGATTTTTCCACTATTCTTCATTCTTTCTTATGGTTAAAATATTGAAAATACATTAATTAAGAGCTTGTATGTTGATTTTTTTTTTTTTTTTTTTTTTTTTTTTCTTCCAGAACACTTTTTGAAATTTTTAGTTAAACATGAGGGTAGTCACAGGAACTTCCTATACAGACCAGTTGAAATATAATGTAGAAATATTAATACCAGAATTTTGAATTTCAGATATAATCTTTTTTTAATTCTGTTCCTTTTTGGGAAGTTTATATTCAAAATCACAGTACAAAAGACCAGAGCATATTACCCTTCATCACTTTTCTTTTTGCTTAGCTATATGCATTGTTGCTTTGATGGTGAAGTAATGTATTTATGTTGATATTATTTGAAAACTTCTCCAACTGCTGCAAATGAGAACAAAGTATTTCTGATTAGATAAGGTGTAGCTTTTAGTTAGAACATTTCCAGTTGTGTTTCTGTGTCCCTTTCCCCCTGCCCAGAAAGACAGAAATGTTACTTTTCTTATGTTTATTACCTATTAAAGGTGAACTATACATCAGGTCTGAAATGTCGATGTGCATATTTTGAGCTGTTTGGGGAAAGATCCTCTAAAAGAAAAACCATTACTGAATCCTGGGGAAGGCGCATTAGATTGAGAGAGTGTGTATCTATACTACCAGTGGGTTTAGGGCCCTAAAATGTTTGTATTGAGGCAAAATGACTACTTGAATTTATCACTTTGGAAAGTAAAAATTCTAAACATAAATCTGTTTTGAAAAACTCTGACTACCAAAAGTGAATATGCTTGAAAATGAATATTCCTGTTTAGACTGATACTATTGAAAACTAATGAGGAGTAAATTGAAATGTGCTTATTTATGTTAAGGCAGAAGTTTTCTTCAAAGAACTTCTATTTTAAACTGTCTTCCAGTGATTTGTTGTTGGGTTTTTGGTTTTGTTTTTGTTTGGGGTGGGGTTTTTTTGTTTTGTTTTTTTGTTTTGGTTTTTTTTTCCATTTTGATGTATAAGGTCGGATACCCATCTAGTTTGTGTCTGGCTAAAATCTTCACTCAGGTATGTCTTTTAATTTCTCTTTACAACCTGTAGAGCCATTTCTTAGGCTTTTGTGGGAAAGATTTGATTTTCAAATCTTCAGAATCCATTTTGATTTTTTTTTTTCCCCAGTTTTTTTTTCTCCTTCGCTTTATACATTTTTATGTGTGATTCAAAATGTGCAGTCTCCCCTTTTTTGTGATTATGGTACCACCATAATAAACTGTGATTAATAAAAGACTAATGTTGCCTTTGTTACCTGCATATTACTCCATTTGCAGTGATAATCCATTTTATATCTCTAAAGCAACAATACTGCTAAATTTCATTTACGTGCTTCTGAATAGTTTTCTTTGTTGTTCAGCTATTGTGTCTCATTTTCATCTGAGCCACATTTCCAATTGTTCCATGATTGACATGCTGGAGAGATTGACAGTTACCCCCTAGTGCCTGCTGTCTGGAGATCCCACAAGCAATAATGGATTTTACACCAGAATTTAGCGTCAAATATTGGCTTTCAGTGTCAAATGGGTTAAATTTAAATGCCAGTTAATTGTAGCCATTTTGAAATCATAGCCTTAAACAAAAGCATTTTTTGGATATCAGTATTTGAGTCCTGTGTATGCCACACAGCACAAATGTCTCAAACTTACAGCACAAGTTAACCATTATATTTATGGCTGTTTCTGTTTCTTAATCATGCAAATAGTCCAAATCTGGAGAGTGCAAGGAAAGTTTCCATATGCAGTCGGGAATTCATATTTCAGGTAAACCAAAAGGAAAACCAATGCTGATCCTAATTTTTTAATTAAATTTTCTAGCATAGAAAATGAGTGTGCTTCCTCAAAGTCTTCGTATCTGCTGTTAACGGTAGCCCTCCTATACCTACACATGTTTTTTTTAGCCTCAATTCTACTAAAGCCACCAAAACCCCCCTCTTCCCATCCCCAAAACCAACACTGAAAGTGTGTGAGTTGCTCTCATCTGTTATGTTCCCACAGTAAAAAGTTATGTAAACTCTTTAAAATTTCTTCTATGCATAGTGGTTTCTTACATAAACCTGGCAGAGAAATGTAACTTCCCATTTCCTGTACCCAAATGTAAAGACAAATAGAGAGTAAGAGGTATTTTGAAAGAGATTAAATCTTACTGATGTTTTGTGGGAATTTGTCAAGAGTTGTTCTTCAGGCACACTGACATGTATCAGTGAGATGTCTCCAGAACATTAGGAAGTTCTGAGGTGGATCGTGGTTCTGTCCCATGTTTTCTCACTTTCCTCAAGTGTTTTTGAAGGGGTAGATACCAGTACAATGCAAAGAACAACTTGTGTCATATTATCTTTGCAGAAAGCAATGTTTTTGGATGACTTCTACCATTAGAGGCAGCAATGACTGCTTAACTTAATTTTAATTTTCAAAATTTATTAAGATGTCTTATTTTTAATGAGACTGGGTTTTGTTCCAATATATGGGATTATAGTTGAAATTATAAAAATATTTACTGATGTTTTACAATACATTCTACATTAACATTTAAATTGTCCTTTGTATGTAAAAAGCAGGACTGTTAATGTAATAAGAATGAAATTATTTTTGGCTATAAAGAACTAAAATTAGGTTTATATAATACTGTGATTTTGGTTTAATACAATAGATGTTCTGCATATTTGGAAATGATAAATAATAATCTGTCTATTTCAGCATTTCTATTATAGGCTCATTGTTTCTGAATGAGTACAGAAGTCTTTTAAGCTGGTGAGAGTCTCTTACTTCAGCAGTCTGGTTGTTCAAATTGGAAAGCTTTCAATGCAAAAGTATAATTACTAATTCATCAGATTTTGGAAACGTGTACCTTACTGGAGATTTGTGACAGGAGTCTAGTTTTTCATGTGTAAATTTGCCAAATAGATTTCAGAATAGAATCGAATGCTTGGGAAAAAAAAACCAACCCAAACATAGTATCTATTTTCAACACTTTAATTGCAATCTAGAACTTGGTTTGGGGGGGGAGCAAATAAATAAAAAGGAAGAGTTGGATTTTGGAACATGCAGTTAGTATTGCCATAGTGGGTTCACCCTAAGATGACTGTGGCCTAGCAATCGCCTTTGTCCCTGCACATACTACTCTAATTAAAAACTTTTCTTTCTTCCTTGAACTTCCAGATTGCTGATGTGAACAAAGTGGCTACATGGCCTCTTACAAAGCTATAGGTAGCGATCAGAAATGTTTTTCTAACGATTTTACTCATCAGGTTGTCAGTGAGCACCAAAGTCTATAATATCTACATTATTACATTTGAACCTTTATTACACAAAAATTCTACATTCTCAACAAATACTGTCTATACTGACAATTGCTGTAACTCAAGAGAACGAATGTATCTTAAGTTTTTCTGCAAGGTTGATTGAGAACTTAAAACAGAGCCATTGCAATAACTTGTTTGTATAAGGATGCTAATACCATTGCAACATTTTCTTAAAGGATGCCAGACAATTATATGTAGAATATAAAGAAACAAAAATGAAGGCGAAAGAAGATGCCCTGGCTAAGGCTGAACTTGAAACACTTCAGAGTGAGTTTTTACCACTGTCTTAATAAAAAGATGTAATATATACCTACCACACAGGATGTATATGAACAAACATTTTTATAATTTTCTAAAATGCGTGCTCTATGTATTTCTGTACTGTGGTTAAATTTAAAAAAGCTTTTAATTTTTGTCTAGTTTTGCAGTAGGCTGCTGGCTTGTTCCTACAGAAGCATAAAACTCGGGTGGTAGTTATATTGCAGCAACAAAAGCATGCTTTACTAGAAATGTTGCTTTACAGGAGAGGGAAATCTCAAATGCATAGATTTTGAAGTATAAATTTTCAGATGTGACCTCTTGTATTTTGAGCATTCTTGTATTCTCTTTATCTGTAAATATTTTTTAAAATATGCTTAATAATTGTTTTGCATATTGAGTTGATTTTTGTGATAGAAATTGAACATAATTTGAATTTCCAAAAGCATGGATGCAGACTTCGGAGATGGATTCATGCTATTGTTGAAATAAATGCTTTAAAGTCTTTCCGCTTTTATAAAAGGCCAGGGAAGACAATTGCCATTTCCTTTAATAAAGTATTCAGAATAATTATAGATGACTTTTCCTTTTCTTCTTTCAGTTGCTTTTGACAACGATTAAACTTACCCTCTTCTGAAGACAATTTTAGAAGTTTTTTTGTTAGTGTTTGTATGTGCGTGCTTGCTTTATTTACCATACTTAAGTGCATGCTTTTAAGTTCCTTTATTCTGACAAGTGCATTGAGTGCGCTATAATAATTTACTAGCTTTGAGTATGCATAAGCCTTTAGGCACTTAAAATACAGCTGCATTATTTATATTTACAAAATAGCTTAAGTTTGTAAAATCAGCAAAGAGATCCAGTTTCAGCAATAATTCCAACTTATCTGTAGCTGAATCTATTCTGAGAAAATGGGTGACATTCAGCACCTCAGTGAGCATCATGGACCCAGGCCAAATCTAGCAAAATAGTGCATTTAATGCTTGTTAGGGAGGCCTGCCATTATATTTGAGATACCTACCACAAAATGGGCCTTTGAAAAGAGTCTTGACTCGGGTTATTAAAAACTTGTTAAATTGTCAGATAGTAATGTATTTCCATTGTTCAAAATAGCTGGCATACATTCTTCATTGAAATTTGTGAACTACTGTTAAAAAAGGACTAGTTTTTGGAAACAGAAGTGCATGTGAAAGTATAAAGTCATTAAAATTGTGCGTGTACTTTCCTGTGTTTGACTGAAAGACCGTGTGTGAACTTTTCAGTATTTCCCCTCTGCCAGGTGTCACAAGAGTAGGGTGTTTTGGTTTTTTTTTGTTACTTCCATTAACAGTGCCCACATATGAGAAATGTGAGTTTGGCACATTTCCCCTCTGGGTCACCCGTGACCTCTCACCAGCCTGCCCCGCGTCATGCTGCTGGGTGTGACATGGCATGACCCCCCCATGTCTGCTGGGTGACCTAGTGTCACTTGTGTGAGCAGGGGCCAGTCCTCAGCAGTCTTATTGGCTGTCATCCCACCCTCCCATGGAAGGCTTGCTGGCAGGGAGCAGGAGGAAGGATTGAGAGTCACCACCTGTAATCAGCAGAGTTTGAAATCTGGCACAGAAATAATTTGGTCTGTCACAGCAGTGCTGTCGCTGGGCAGTAGAATGAGCTGCTGGTTACCTTCTTTTTTTTGTTTGTTTTTTAAAGAAATAAGACTCCCAAGAGAAGAACAAGAGTCTTGTAACATCTATGTTACTGTAGGCAAAAAAAGTTATATCATTTTTTTTACTGAACCTTGCATGCAAAGCATCTGTTAAATTTGCTTGTTTCATTATATTGTTCTGCATTGTCACCTCACAATTAGCATAGAAAGGTTGTAAATCACCAAATGTGTATTTTGTTTGCCCCCATTCTACTTAATTTTAGAGACCATCCGTGGAATGCAAGTTCATAATAACAGTTCCATCTATCTAATTGAGTAAATTTATCTCATGCAGATTAGCAATAGCTGATTTACAGTGCTTGTTTTTTCATGACCTAATTGCTAGTTTACCCTCGTGTCTATCTGCTTCCCTGCTGAAACTGTGCAGTGTTCTGTAGGCGGCTTGAACTAAAACCAGAGAAAAGTACTGAAGGAGGAAAATATAATTTGCAAAGTAGGAAAGAGTGGACAGTATTAACATGTCATTAAAGTGCTATATTTGGTAAGGAGTGTGAAAAAGTAATCTTTGTCAAGGTAATATTATGCACAATTTTGACTTATTTTTCCAGCATTTTTGTAGGGTTTCTTATCACTTCTCAATCCGTTAAAAACTATCATTGCTACCTTAGAAGAATATAGCAACTTTACCTTACAAAAACATAACAACTTACAATACAGACCGTATGTTTCTAGGAAATGTTGTTTTGTACAGAATTACAGATAACTGATTGTTTTATTTACAAAAATATAAATGGTTTGCCTTACATTTTCTGATGCTCTTCTCACATTTAGATACCAGAACACAAAATTTATTTTAAAATGGAAGTGCTTTAATTAATGAACTTTAATTTCTCCATCTCCTGTATTGTCACACATGCATATGATCCCTGCATCAGGGAATAATTCCATATCAATAGATAGCCCTGTTCTTTATAGTCATGGGATGTAAAAGAAAGTACGTGTTAACTGAACTGAGTAGTCATTAAGCTGAGAAGACTTAGGCATACATTATCAGGACAGATGGCTGTCCAGTTTTTAAACATAAATAGAGTAGTTATCAGGACAAATTCTAGCAACTCTACTGGTCCTCTTCTTGCATGAAGTACTTCTTTCAACCACATCTGTTTTGGGAGAAAAACATCTATTTTTGTTTCCTTAGCCTTAGTAGTTCTCTTCATTTCCATTCTTATGTTTGTTGTCCGTGACCTTCAATATGAAGACTTAAACTTATTCTTAAAATACGACTTTTTAAAGAAGTAACACCTGCTAGATATTGCAGGTGAACTCTTCACTGGCATCCCAATTACCAAAGATACTTGCACTGTAAATCCAGAATTCTTGGCCTGATGTACGGGGCATCTGGAACAATCCCTGTTGGTAGTTATGAACCATGTTGAATAGTATGTAGTTTTTTGGGTTTTTTTCCTTACCCCCATCATTCAAGCTTTAATGGAAATATGAAGTTACTAGCCTTCTTTCTGTATTGGGGCTTTATGATGGTAGCTATAGTGGTATTTATATCTCCATATAGGGCTTTATATTAAGAAATGTCTTGCTGTGAAACACCCAGAGTTGTAGTGAAACCTTTAATAGTGCATTTGATCAAGTTCGGTTAGGCTCAGTGGTTCTCCCTTTCCAGACAGCTTGGAATAGAGCATGCTGCTTTGGTAGTGTTTCATATTGTTTCATGAAACCTAGAGACAGAAGACATCACTAGATCATGTAGTATAATGTGTTTATTTCAAACCCTTACAGGCAAAAATGAGTGAAAAAATTCTGATCCTCGTGACTTGTCTTGTTTGACTTGTACCAGTGATGTACTTTAGCTTTTAGTATCTTGTTATGCAAGATACAGTATTGAATTGAAAGCCTTGAGATGCCTTCTGTTCTTAATGGTTTGTTCAGACAATTAATTTTAGTGTTACATAGTTATATCTTAATTTCAGTACAGATTTCTCTAGGTTTAGTTTTTTAGTTGTTTTGTTTACAGATTCACAGATTCCCATAGTTCCATTGCACTGGTAGCTCGTTTCAGATTGCTTAACCACCAGACCTGCAGGCTCTTACATCAAAGGTTCCTTGCACACAGTCCCTCATCAGTGCAGATATGGCATAAGATCTGTAACTGTAATTTTAAAAAATGCTTTTGATTTGATTGGTCCTAGACTACCTGCCAGTCCATGGTCTTACTTCTTCCTGTACTTTCCCCTTCACTGTAAACCATTTTGACCCAATTTATGTAATCTAGCCCTATACTGAAGGTGACTTTACATCTATTTCTAAATAATAGACAAATATCTTTGATAATTGTGTTTAGTGTTAAGCCCTGCCAAAATGCAGTGTTCAGATGCCTGCTCAGTAATGATTTGCTGATAGGCAGGTTCAGAGAAAATTACTTCATATAATGCATGCTTTTTTGGTCAGTGTGGGTGTGAATGTTCTGATCACTTAATTGTTACCTCTGAAGCCTAATTATGGCAAACTAAGTATCATCTGTTTCACTGATTGTTTTGGCAGGCCCGCTGAAAGGATTTTGAACTTGCAAGCTCATGTGTTTTTCCAGTTGTTTCAACTAGGCTGTCTGTTGCCTCTCGCTACAAAACTTGCTTCAGATTTTATGGAAAATATTCCACTCACATACAGAGTTAGGAGGCTCATTTGAAAGAGCCATGCGTGTTTCATTATATGTTTGTTTGTTAGAAGGCAAATTAACTCTCAAATGTTGGAGGTTTATTTCTAGCCGTTTCATATTATGGAGATGAGGTATTGGGGGGGGGGTGTTGAAAGTTTGGGAAAGGGTAGATAGAGAAAAAGATGAAAGACATCAAAACCTACAGCTTGTGAGAAGTTTTTTATAGTTGATGATCCATTCATCACTGAGCATGTTTTTAGTCAGTTTGTTCAAAAATAAACTAGCTTCTAGGTCTCAGTACAGCAGATGTATGAATCTGTTTCCAACTCATGATGCTTTCATATAATCCCATTGACTTTGAGTTCAGAAATGTGTATTTCTTAAACATATGAGTGTTTGAATATAGTTTGCTCCATTGTTTTCAATAAACTGTCAAAACCTTAGCACAATTTTTTTCCAGACTGTTGGGTCTGTTGTATTCTTTCTGACTGTTGCTGTGCATGCAAGTGAATTTTTCTCTGTCATGTTTTAAACAAATTTTGATGCTGTAACTGGTTTGTTGTTACATACATTATTGAACAACATTGCAAGAAAGTGGAGCACAGTGCAGTATCTTACTGACTTGCCAAAAAGGCGTTTGCTCTCTACCTCTGTGTGTGGTTGTGTTTCTTGATTACCAACACATGAGATACCAGTCCGTCTGTCCATTTTCTTTCTGTGATTTTTCAGGACATCCCTATCTTTCTTTGACTATAGCGTCTCTGAATTCTTGTTCATGCTTAAAGGTTAGAGAGAGGGAACTCCAGCTTGATGTGTCCAGACTTTCTCTGCTGAAACTCAGCACTTGTTTTGTTTTCTTTTTATATTAAGTGGTTATTTTTTTCTGTGAAAAATTTTCTGAATTCTTTACGTTTGTATCGATTAGCAGGTAAAATCAGTATATACTTTTCTGAATACTTAAAAATGTGGACCTCAGATACTTATCATGGGAAAAGCACCACAGTTTTTTATTACGTGGTATTCGATCCAAAATGCTAGCTGATTCCTTATCTTCAACAAATGACAGCTGGTATATCTTAAAGCAAATAACCATTAGGCAGATACTGTTAATTCTGCCACTGGTAAAATTCATGTAGTAACAAGGCGGAAGGACTAATGAGGAAGGTCAAAGCGTTTGATTATGTGCAAGTAATTGATCAAACTTCAAAAGCTGGATCATGGCACCACAAACTAGTACAGTGTATAGCCAGTGCAGGAATAGTATTGGAAGCCTTTAAAAACATGACATACTGTACTTTTAAGAGAGTTAGCTAATTGTTATGTGTTGAAGTCTAGGCATCCCAGTGATGGGTATGTTTATATGCTGTTTGAATGTAGGGGACAAATTATATCTCCTTTTTTTAACTCTTAAGGTGTTAAATACGGAGTCTTTTGATAAAGAACTTAATAGTTTTAAAGGTGAAAAAACCCATAAAATTAGTATCCTTGCGCATATGAATTCAGCAAGTGATAAAACAAAATTTCTTCTATTAAGAAAGGACCAGAACTGTAGAAGTCATAAACCATGTAAAGTATTCATCTTTCTACATTGGAGTGGTAGATACAAAATTATTTCCATACTGCTTATGATCTTGGGTTATCCATTTACTTTCTGTTGTTGCCTGGGTTTTATTATTTAATAAACAAGAAAAGTTGCTACACTGTAAGTTGGCAATTAAATTACATAATGTTCCCAGAAAATAATAGTGTTTAGCAAGCTGTTCATTGCTTCATTGAGCTTAAAGTCAGGCTCTGGTTTCACTAAGGCTTTTTCTCTAATCTGCATTTAGGTGTATGAGCACCAGTAACTCTGGTCATAGTTAAGGTCCACTAGATATTGGTGCCCACCTAGGGCATAGTGGTCTGAACATCCCCTGTCTAAAATCCCTTATGATGGTGCTGTTCAACCACTTGTACGTGCTTCCCTATTCTGAAAAGCGGCTTTTGAAAATTCTGAGGTGAAAGTGTTCTCAGTGTCAAAGGTGTTTTCACTTCAATTCTATTTATTTTTTTTAATGCAATGAGACAGCCATTGTGGTACGTGAGGGATATGCTGAATTCCATCTATTTGTATATGCACAGGAGACAGTAGGGACAAGTTTTCTAATTCTGGTTGAGTGCTTATTTGAGGTTGTACAGCCATTTTCTCTAGGTCAGATTTCTTGTTCTTTGATAGTCAGCGAACAGCAGGGTGTCTTGCCTATGATAGGTCTTCCTCTGTCACTTAGCTGCCTGAAGAAAGCCTAGATACTGTCTTTAATATCTCATATTAAAGTGGGGATGGTGTCTTCTGGAAATACTGTTACAGAATTACTTCTAAAGCTACAGAAAGAGGCTAGATGACCTATTTACACGTTAGGCTCTTCATTTTTAAATGTTAGTTACATGCATTTAGGCTTTAACTATTTGCATATTTTGAGAGGGAAAATTAGGAAACGGTAGCTGATGGGATGCGAGATACAGGAAAATCCGACTGTCTTGGTGTGTCTCCGCTGTTAAGTAATTCCAAGCAAATACAGACATAGTGCTTGATTATTTCGCAGGATTGAAATACAGCAGAGGAAGTTGTCATTTAAGGTAATTTCCTAGAATATTTTTGCCAATATATATGTTTGCAGTAAATAGCTTGTGAAGCCACTGTTGACTTATCCTGGCAAATCTGAACTCTGACTCCACAAGCTATTATAGGTGGCAACTTTGGAGACAAATTAGATAGTGGTTAATATATATGATTAGATTAGAAAAATCACCTTTTGAAATAGACAAAAATAATTTCGCACCAGTATTGTCTTTGCTAACATCTGAACAGTGAGAGAAACACTGGTTAATGCTTTTGGGCTTTCTTTAATTTTGTTTTTTGGGACTATGTATCATTTTGTGATATTTACTATGCATACCTATAGAAGGATGCTAAAAAAAAGCCCATATACAAGTTTTTACTTAATATTTCATTTATTTAGAGTAATTTGGCAATTACAAGCAAAGTTAGAGATTTTCACAAAAACAGGCCTCTGAACAATATACATGTAAAAGTTTAAAAGATCAGACATTCTGTTAACTTTCAAGATGTGTATAAACTTCCTATTGGTTTTGGACCTCCAGAAGTTGCTGTGAAATAGTTCTCTCTCCATGTATTGTTTTCTCAAATATTCAGTTCCTAGGGGTTTGTCATGTCTGTAGAGTCTTTTCACTGTGCTGTTCCTGCATATTAGGAAAAGGAATTCTGCATCAGAGCCTGTAGGGAGCAGTCCTTCTGGCCTCTTCAGGAATTTTTTAAAGAAGGTTTTCATGGAAAACAGAAATTTCTCCCCTGATGCTCAGAAAAGTATTAGGGCATGGTTGCAAAGGCAGATAAGCTGATCTAATGGCGCACTGCTGCTGAGAAGTGTGATTCTCATTTTCCTTACCCACCACCTTTAAATGACTTGGATTTTTTCTTTTCATTTGAGTGTAAAGGAGTAATTTTCTACTAGATTAGTGAATTGAATTACTTTTCTAAGTGGTTGGATGACTGTCGAAGCACAAATAGAAGAGAGAGGAGCACATAAGCACACAGTGATGAGTGGAAGGATTGAAGCAGAGTAGAACTTCCCACTTTTGGCTGCAGCCAGCTGTTAGATCAACTCTTTTGGTTTAGCAGTATCTTTAGGAGCATCCAGTTATTGTGACTACAGCATATTTTTAAAACAATGAGAAAAAAATGAGTCACTGGCATACCTGAGGTTTCTGGATGTTTTCTGAGTGTTCAAGCTTCTTTTTCTTGTTCCTCATCCTCTTGTCTTCCCTGAAGTTCTGGCAATTTTCAATCAATCTTTAATTTTTCTTTTGAGATCATCATATATAGTGGATATGTTTTCACTTGCTGGGGGTTTAGGTTGTTATAGTCCTTCCTGTCTTTTAAATTTGCTGCTCCCATTTAATACCATTTGAAGGACAGAGAGAGCAAAAAAACAGTAATCGGTTAGAGAAATGAAGTCCAACATTTAAATCTTTCTATATGTGTAAGTGCTAGAACAGAGCTATTTGTAGTTACAGGAATCAGAGAACAGAGAAGCTATCTGTTGACTCAGAAGCTTATACTCAGGACAGCTGACCATAAAGTAATACAAAATTCTCTAAACCTCACCTTTCTACCTTTGCCAGTTTCTTTGAAGCCAGCTGGACTTCCAAAATCTTTTAACAGTTACCTATGCTTTTGGCTGTACTAATCTTAATTGCCAGGTGGTGTAGCAGTAATGAGAACTAACTGTGATTTTGAAGGGCTGCTTGTTTGGTCCTCTAAAGCATAGCTCAGATAAAAGAGGAGCTAAGTGGATGCATTGCTAAGCTATTTACTTTTCATTAAAATAAAATTATTATGTAAAACTCTGAATTCTCTTCTTAATAAAGAAATTGAAGCCACTTCTTCAGTGGCAATTTTAAGAGTTGAGGAGCTAAGCCTGCTCCTGATTTAGACTACTTTGCAGTATTAGTAGCATTACTTTTTCTTCTTCTTTTTTACTTTTGTGTAGAGGAGAAGAAGCCTAAAGTCAAGAAACCAAAATCAGAATTCCCTGTATACACAGTTCTGGAGTCAAGTGCATATATACCATCGTATGATCATGGAGCTTCAATTGAAGAGATAGAGGAACAGATGGATGACTGGTTGGGAGGCAGGAACAGAACACAGAAAAAAAAGGTAAGTTCAAAATCTTCCATGTCATTATATATTTTCAATGTTGATTTGTTTCCTTGCCTCTTAGGAAAATAGAATATTGTATGTATACCACTACAATATTCATACTCTGTTGAAGTCTTAGAGAAGTATTGTCAAGCAGAGACATAATGGAAAAGATTATATCGATGTTCAATGTAATTTGTGTAATGATACTGGAAATGTTATAATAGTACGTCGTTGATTAAAATATATGAAAGCTCTCTGTGGTTTCCAGTATAAATACTGTTCTTGTTCACTAAAAATTAGTAGAACATAATGCTGTCAAGTTGTATGAGACTTAGTTCTTTCTCTTAATTGCAGTTAATAATATTTTGCTTGCAAGAATAGATTCCTCTCTATTAAAAAAAAAACAAACAAACAAAACAAAAAAAGGGGGGTGGAAAGTCAAAAAGAAAGAAGAAACCTTTGCTTCTTAATATCCAGGTGTAGTACCTTTTGGTTATGGAACTCCTTATGTACTTTGTGCATGTCATCTGCTTTATGGAAAAGTCCTAAAAATTTGACTTTGGCCTATTGTGTGAAGGTTCTTTCTATTTAGACGTAAGAGTTCTTAGTGCCAGTTAGTGTCCTTATCTTCTGGTAAATTTTATTAAAACATACTGGCTTAGAACTGAGATACACAAGAGCAAGAAGAAGTGTTATAAATTGCCTTCCTGACCTAAAACCGTGCCTTTTTTGGAAGACTATGATAAGAAGAATGGTGTGTTTGGAGTGGAGTTAGACCAGCACATTGACTTCAGTGTCAAAATAGTGAAAGAAGTTCCTGTTGCCGTTTGTCTTACTCCTCTGTGCTGCAGATGTGCTTCCTCCTTAGTTGTTTTCAAGCCTGTGAAAAATAGTGTCCCATTTTTAGCCAGACCTAAAGATTTTACTGAAATAATTCGAATTTTGCATAACCTGTTTAATCATCTACCACTATTTGGAATCCTAAGCTTCATGACTTCCTGGCTGTCAGTTTTCTCTTGCTGTTACTTTTGTCTTTCTGTATAAATAGTACAGACATCTGCATTCTGTTTACTGCTATATTTGTGTAACAAATCCATTCTGCAAATATGCTTAGCTTTTGACTTTTGTGTAAGAGATTGGCACTCTGAATCCTTAACCACTGGGGCATATTTTCATGCACTTCGAGAGAGTGAGAACTCAGGTCCTTAATTCTACAGTTGAGTTGCCGGGGAGTTAAGAGCGTATGTACAGTCTTTGCTTTGTTTACCTTAACTCAAGAAGTGTCCGTGGCTTGGATTCCTGTTAGTTGCATCCCTGTGAACCAGGTTTGCTTACCAGGCTGTGCAGACAAATGATTAAAGGAGAAAAGATGTATTTTTGTTTACAGTAGCTCAGACTGGTTGCATGCTTGACTCTCTGCGTCCCAAATTCACCTTCCCTCTGATGGAAATTGAGTCTTTTTTTGGATTTCCATGAAAATGAAGGAATTGAATAAGACTGGGCCTATTTCATCTATAATTTTGCACCTCCTACCTAGAGTACATAGAAGTTGTATTTTCAGAGACACTGCCAAGAGAACAAGTTGTGGGTATATCCTTTCAGAAACAGGAGTCAAAGAAATTAAAACATATCAGAGAACTGTTATTAAAAGGTAAGTAACTTGGTTTTCTATGTTTACACCTGGAGGTTCAGTGTTGCGTCTCATCACTTTGATTGATGAGTTTATTTTTTGAATTATATTCTGTTGCAAATGGGGTTAACATTTTAGGGACAAGCAGGCAATTTGCAGGTATGCTGTCTGAGTAAAGTGTTTGACCTGAACAAACTGTGATGAGGCATGCTTCCTTTCCTTGACAGCTAATATGTTACCTCAGTGCAATATTGACATTTAATACAGTAGTGGAGAGAAACACATTCATAAACTGTACATAGAAATGGAGAATATATGTTACCAGCTCTAGCAGCTTGTAGGAGCCATTTGTATGTCAATATGAGAACGTCTGTGTCATATGATTCGTAATAAGCTCACTGGGAAAATGGTTGTACCACAAGTGAATTGTTCCCAACTGTCATTTGACACATTTTCTTGTTTAGAAAGATGTATTTTCCTTCAGTACACATCATAGGTGTGAACTGGGATAGCATCCCTCTTCTACCTCCCTCTTCTGCTTCTTGCATGGATGTGCAGTAACGTGCTGTGTAACATTCACCTCTCAGTTCTGCTTGTCTTAAGAAGAAGTTACTCTTTCATAAATCATTTTGCCATCAGACTTTTTCTTGGGATCATAATGCTTCACTCATGAGAAATCTTAGTAGGTTTGTTTTGTTTTGTTTTAAATTTTCTTTCATAATAGCTCAGGGATGTGGACTATGTACAGCCAACCAGGCTTGAGAGTCATTTTCTGAGTGGTAAGATCAAAGAAGCTTGATAAAGTGGAATTGCTGTTACTGATGTCGATGAGGGTATCCTGAGTGTTGCTGATTACAGTTCATTTAATATTGTTCATTAACTGCTTTGCAGTGTTGCCATTTTGTACTTTAGGAGGTGCCTGCAATCCATGGACTAGTGTTTTGGAAGTGCCATACCATGCAGAGCGCCCAGTTTGATAAAAAATTACATTATGTTAAGTTGTTAGATTTGAAGGTCAGTCTCTGATTATTTATATTTATATTTTTATTTGGGGGGTGGGTTTTTTTGTGGGTTTTGTTAGTTTGTTGTTTTGAAAGCTGGTTTAACAGCTCATGGGTTACAGTCCTGTAAGCTGTTTACTAATGTTTCTTCCAGTTTGGAGGGGTACATTTGCCCTCCTTGGAAGAAGAATCTGGAAGGCTAAGGTTATGAATTTCATAGAATCATAGAATAGTTAGGGTTGGAAAGGACCTTAAGATCATCTAATTCCAACCCCCCTACAATGAGCAGGGACACCACACACTAAACTATGTCACCCAAGGCTCTGTCCAGCCTGGCCTTGAACGCCTCCAGGGTTGGAGCATTCACAACTTCCTTGGGCAACCCATTCCAGTGCCTCACCACCCTCACTGTAAAGAACTTCTTCCTTATATCTAACCTGAACTTCCCCTGTTTAAGTTTAAAGCCATTACCCCGTGTCCTACCACTAGAGTCCCTAATGAAGAGTCCCTCCCCAGCATCCTTGTAGGCCCCCTTCAGATACTGGAAGGCTGCTATGAGGTCTCCACGCAGCCTTCTCTTCTCCAGGCTGAACAGCCCCAACTTTCTCAGCCTGTCTTCATACGGGAGGTGCTCCAGCCCTCTTATCATCCTCGTGGCCCTCCTCTGGACTTGCTCCAACAGCTCCATGTCCTTTTTATGTTGAGGACACCAGAACTGGACACAAATTTAGATGTATCAAAGCTATAGAAAAGAAAAATTCAGATTTTTATTGTTCCATCTTTAACAGCAGTCTGGACATTTTTCTGACAGATATTAACCTAGGAAGTAACATTGTCATAAACTTAATAGCTCTGTAAAGTACATTTGCCAACATGGGGAAGATAATGGCTTTCAGAAGTATCGACCTCACCGTTCTTCATTAAGTTTACATAACAGCTCTACAAAATAAATAGAATAAAACAAATAATTTGGTTCAGTGTTTATTGAAGGTGATCCTAAAGTAAAGGTTAATTAAAATTGGTTGGAAATGAGAATTACCATTTCTAATAGGGAGATGAAGTTTTAGATTCAGAAGACTCTGTAGGCTGGTTCTTACCCCAGGATTCATTTAAAGTATCATCCTTACTGAAGAGCAGACATTGTCTTTTTTAAGAAGGAAAAAAAATATATATATGCAACTGTCTCCCTATTAAGTGACTGTCAATTCAAAATGAAATAGCAACATTAAAGAGCACAGAAAATAATATAAAATGCAGTTTGGCATACTAGTGTGTGTTCTGAATTGGTCTACTAATTTCTATTGATAGTTGCTTAGTAACATTTGGGTTTTTTCCATCTGGTGTCTGAATATGATATGGAAGCTATTAGTGTACTATTGATTACTGTTTCTGTAGGGTTTAAGTATCGACATAGATAAGGAAGAGGCTATAGAGAAGAAAACAGCTTCCTTCTTAGGCAAGGTAGAATGATCTACTGAGGGATGTAGATAGAGGAGTGTTTTCATAAGATTACATAGCTGGCCTAAAACATGCTTATAGCACTGTAAAGTTACTCCTGTATCTTACTTTATGAACACATGAAGTTTATGTCCATAAGGGGCTTGTCTTGTCATGTTGTTGCTCTTTACATAGAATGACTATTAAAAGAAAGTGAGCTATTGAAAGATAGTCAGCTAATATTCCTTATTACAGAACTGGGAGGTAATTTTTCTGTATTTCTCTGAAGCAGTGATCCGTCCACCTTTAGGATATTTTGTGTAATTTTGATTGTTGCACTTTACAGAAAGAAGGAAAAATTAACAGAAAGACTAGATCAGCAATAAAAATAAATTTAGAAAATCATATTTTTGAGGAAAGATTAAATAGGTGGAGTTTCAGAATGAAAAAGGGAAGCTGTTGGGTAAAAACATCATTATTCCAATCCATTCCAGGCTATTTTAGGGAGAATGATAATCATTTATCATTACTTCCCACCTTTTATGAATTTAGAGAGAAAGTAATATTAAATTTGGTTTGCAGCCAGGATGTTTAAATTCAGACTGGGGAGGCACATAACTAGAGCATGTTACCTGCACCATTTATGAAGACTTTCTTCCACAATCTATCCTGTTCTTCAACTCCATCTGTTGAAACAGTGTGAGCAGGCTCAATTGTATTTGAGAGCCTATAAATAAAGTTATGAGACTCTTGAGGGTTTTTTTCAGTATGGGAGATCATATACTTGCCTAGCACTAAATTGCATATTCATATAGCACTGTTTACACTATTCATGCAAACCACATATGACTACGAAGCAGAGAGGAATCACTAAAAGCTCATTCTTATGCTGATAACAAAGCTCTTCAAAACAAGTACTGAAAAAGTGTATTTGTAAAATTATTTTTGTTTTGCCACTGAATGTTTGCACTCCCAGATCAGATCTTCTTTCAGGTTGTTAAGAGGAAATAGGTAGCTTAATTTACTTAGTTCGAGTTTCTGATTTTCTTTTTCCTTTACCTGTCACCAAGAATTTACTGGAAAAAGTGTCCTGCGTAAGCTTGTTAGGAATTAGGAGAAATTTAGAGGGAATATGGCCATGGACTTCCTAATAGTTTGCATTATTTTTCACCTTGCATATGTTGTTAAGCCACTATTGCATTACTTTATAGCCACTATTGCATTACTTTAACCCTTTACTTCCCTATTGGGCCACGCATTACGTATTGCTGGATGAAAAAAGAGAAACTTGTTAGAGGACATGTTTTGTTAAATCTGATCTTGTTCTGTCATTTCTGAAAATATTCGTGCAAGAATATATGTATTTACAGTTTCTGGAATCATTCTATTGATGAATCATTGCCAAGTAATTTCTCTCCCAGTGGGATTTCTCTCATATTGTTTGTTCTGATTTGATTTTACATGATTTGTAACACACGTTGTTTTCATGAGAATTCATTGTTTGTGTGAATAATGATGTTGTTGCATGAAGATCTTGGCCCTTGAGAAATCAATGGGAGATTTATTGTTGTCTTCAGTGGACCAGAATTATAATTCCTTTTGGTTTATGGATTCCTTATTTTCTCCCACTGGCATCTCCTCTTCGTTCCATATCATTATTTGACTCATTCGTTTCTGAAGGTAGAGTTCCAAATTCTACCTCAATGAGGGGTGAATACTTTTGACCTTTTGATATTTGCTTGGTCTGTAAAGGGGAGATAAAGGTGGAGAAAGACAGTGCCTGATCCCTTCCAGCTGGACCAGATGTATGGATAGAAACTGATGTTTCTCATTATTTTTGGTTTTCATGTTATCCTACAGGACTTTTTGGCATTTGGGTGGTTTTGATACTGCAGGAGCACCTGGCTTGATTTTACTAAAGCAGGGGTATTGCCCAGAACTTGGGAAGCTTAGATAATGTGGAACCCCTGCATTTGCTAAACTTCACTTTTTACCCTTAAATTAGGATTGTTAAAAACACTGTGAAACAAAAGTATATGTGAGCATTGGTTTTGCTCAGGTTATTGATAGCTGCTGGAAACACAGTAGTTACCAATTTTTCCAATTGTTGAACTGTCAGCTGTGATCATCTTGTACTGAACTCTCTTCTGGTTAAAATGCAGTTTGTGGTTTTGTTTTTCTCAGGCTGGGCCATCAAAGCGCTGTGTTTTATAGATAGGATATTGATAACAAAGTGAGCTTTTAATCATGAAGGTTTTGTTTGAAAGCTGAGTGGGGAACAACAATATAAAGTAACTTTAAATGTACAAAGGAGGTCTCAGCTTTATAACACTAAACGGCAAAATGCTGTACAAATGCTAAGTTATTATTTTGTTAGTTTAAAAAGTATCGTTTTGACATTTAAATCTCAGCCATTTGATAATCTTGCACATTTCATAATTGCCAGCTACCCTGCCACCTGCTCTCTTTTGCCTTGAATCTTCCCACATCTGTGCTGCTTTGAAATCTGAGTATGCTTTTTCTTTAGTAGCAAATAACATGGTGCTTGTTCTAATCAGACGTCATATGATGGATTACCTGAATACAGTTTCCAGGCTTTTAAAAAATCTTAATTCCTTAAGCAAGCAGTTTGTATCTTAGCAGGATTAAGGTACTGTGTAAACCAAATGTTTTAATAAATTGGTCTTTGAGGGGAGGGGTTATTCTGTTTTAGTGTGCTGCCCAAGGTCATGTAGTTTTGAAATAAATTCATTTTCTTTTTCTAAGCAGTGAAACAAATACAGTATCTGAAAAGTGTTAGTATTCTAACACTCTTTTATGCCTGGGATGGCATAAAGTGAGCAACTAGCAGTCAGAGGTTCCTCATGGTGTCCTGCTAGCACGTCAGCCCTGACCCAGAGGGATTGCTGTAGGTCCAGAAAGTAAATCACTTTGTGTGGCCATTGAATTTAAGACTCTATATTGATACTGCCAGCAACCGTACCTGTTAGTGTCAGTTATGAAGCTATTCACTAGAAGCTAGTCTAAGCTCATAATACATTTTAACCTGAGCTCCAAACTCTCATCAAACGGTGATGACTTTGAGTCACTATTGATCTGGGCCATATTGAATTTAGGAACCCTGAGGTGAAAGTCTTGGTATTCTGTTACCAAACTCTTAAGCAATGTAGGGTCACTTGAAAGATACTTAATTTAATAAAAAACACCCAAAAATCTGCATTAGACTGATACTGAAAGTGTTAAGGCAGAAGACACCAGGCTTTCCTCTGGATTGTTAAGCTTTGTGTCACTGCAAATGTTGTGGACTCAGCCTGAGTGTAATATTGGGGTTTGCATTTTAAAATAACTCTACAGTTCATGTCCTATAGGTAACTCTTACAGCTATCATATTTACATTAGTTATGAGTGTTAATGAAAAGCTACTTTTGTCTTATACACATACTTTTTAAAATAGGTGTTTAAGGCTACTGGTATAATACACTAGGCCTCCTGCCTGAGGTTGGTGAAGAGGTACCAGTATCATCCTGTATCATTCTGTGAGGTACCAGTATCATTCTGTGCAGTAGAATGATATGGGTAAAATATTGATGATATCAGTTGGGACAGTGTGGGAAGTAGGGAACAGGGCTGAAACATGGTTATTTTAAACTGTTTGTGTAATTTTTTTTGTTGCATACATACATACATATGAGTGATTCTATTTCTTTCTCTTTGCTAGCCACCAAGTCAGTGAGCCTAATGAACAAAAGAAAACTAGAAAAACTTTGAATTTTTCAAGTATCATACTAAAAAGCCAATGTTTTGGTTTATTTTATGGCTAATCTTTCTGTTTCTTTATGTGACTGTTGAGCAGTCTATTACTAGCAAATTAGGGTATTTAGCATATTTCTAGCGAACTGGTGTATTTTTTATTTTGTTTAGAAACAGTAGATTTATGTACTCTTTGAATTTTCTTTCCTTAAATGAAGACAATATCCTTCTTTTCAGGCTTCTGTTTTAAATATTTAAGCCTCTATGGACGTTACTTTGGACTTAAATAGCTTTAAGAAGAGAATAAATGTGATTTAGAAAAAAAATAATATTTTTAATTACTGAGTTTTCCTTGGAGAGGATGACCCACATCTTTAAATCTGGAATAAGACCTCTCTGCTTTTGAGCTGTGAATATCAATTCATTAGGGTCAGAAATCTAATTTCATCTGCAGTATTAAACATGCAGTGCTTTTAATTCTTAGCTTTTCTTAAGGAAGAATAAAGTTATAGGGTGATGGTGGTATATTCTTCAACTAGCATCTCAAGTTGGTGTTCTCAGTGTTATGGCAAATACACATCAAAGAACAAATTGTATTTGTAAATACAAATTAAAGAAAATAAATTCTCCTAGTGATGGATTCAGAGAAAATAGTTGTTATGACTGGGACAAATGCCAGAAGTAGTAAGCATTATGGAGTTTTGCCTAAAATAGGTCAGGAATATTTCAAGACTGTGAATAAACACTAACTGAACAACTGCTATGTAAGAATGTGTAATTTCTGTATTTTCTTTTCTGCCTTTCTCTCTCCAACCTATTACTTACATTGGATAGGTTAACAAAGCACGGGAAACTTTTTATTTCTTTATTCTCATATTTATAGAAAGTAATGGTGTGTTCATAGAATATGTAATTTAATGATATTCTGCTCTTGAATATATCAGGCTCAGGCTGGCTACAACTAGTTTGGGTGGAGCAGTTTTTTTATCCATGCAAGCAGTAAAGTCATTTTATGAACCTTCAAGGAGAATATTTAAAGGCATCTAAATAATATTGAGAAATTATTTGATATGACAGCTAGGGAAGAATTTTTTGGAAACAGTATGTTTCACAGCACAATCAAAATTCAGTCTAGATTGCAAAGGAAACGAATAGCCAAAATATATATTTCCCTAAGGATGTTCCACAAAGATAGTAACAATATGTTATATGAAGACTTACACATTAAATAATAAGACTTACACATTAAAAAATAAATCAACCATGCATATGTATTGAATTAAGACAATACAGTTAATATTTGCCTGATATTTCCTGATCTTGATTGAGGTATTAAACTTTCTCTCTAATTAAATACAGTAGCATAGGTTCTTGTCTGGTGTAGACAAGAATAGTAACACACTGGTTTCAACACCATGCTATAGGTGCTGTGATGTCAGATTCTAGCTTTCAGTAGTTTTTCAACTAAATCTGTATTCCAGAAGAAGTGAGTGATGTGACTTGCTGCCATAATTCAGCCTGACTAATTTTACCTCTGTGTTTTCTGTATGTAGTCCTCAGTTTTTTGAGGCTACCAGTTGAAAACTACTCAAGAGCTCATGTTAATCATGTGAAGTATTAATCTGCATGGACAAACATGCAGGGGTTTTTAAATGCAGCTCTGTTTCTGCACTGGGCAGCACTGTAACCTCTGTTTAGCCCAAACTGGGGTTGTATAGCTTCTATTACCTTTTATAACTCAGGTTGGACTTCTTAAATTTACCTCAGATTTTGACTCCCATTTCATTTCTGAGATTTACATGATAGCTGTCTATCACAGAAAGAAATGGTAATGACATAAGAGAAACCTTGTACCTGTGAAAAGAAACAGGAACTTGATCTTTCCCACTCAACTGTTGAAAATCTGACTGTTGTCACTGGGAGTGTCTCTTTTGTCCTGAAGCTGATATCCTTTTACGTAAATTTGTGAGAAGATGTGCAGTGCCTTTGTAAATACTAGTCTTCATTGCACTAGTTTTGTCTTCCTCTTAGCCTGGGAGAGAGGTAGAAAACACATCTGATGGGACTTCTCCAATTTAGCCCAGTTGGGGTCAAGTTGCGGTGGAAATCCTGTTTTTCCTTGCCAGTTCTCCCTTCTTGTCACCTCCCAAAATAAAGTCACTCCTGTCTCGACTACAAAATGAAGAGTAGAGAAACAGAAGGAAGAGACTGTAGTTGCACATAAAAGGGGTAAAAGCTGGAGGAAGATGCAAAAGCTGGTTAATCACTGTGACCTTGCCCCGCTTGCTCCTGCCCATCTGACAGAAGGGAGAGAGCACAGTCCAGTGTTAATGCAGCGTATCCTTGTAATTTTGCCAATAAATGAGAGGCAAGGATATCCCTGAAAATGGGATTTTCACAGGATCCACAACTTAGGGATCAGAAAGAATTTTCAGTTTATGGCACCAACTTCTGTAGTGCAGTTCACTGCTGCTCTTTCCAGCTTTTTAACATGAATTTTAAGTGTGGACCGTTGCAAAATAGTTACTTACTTGATTACTTTCAGCTTCAACTAAATCTACTTTAATTTATAAATGTGAATACACAGTAATGTTTTTGTATCATTTTTCCACACAAACCAATTAAAACCTGATTAGATTCAGCATCTTACCTTCTTTGACAATGCACAGTGCTGCTGCTTTCCTTTTCTTCCCGAGGCCATGACTGTAGTGGGGTTTGGCCAAATTTATTTATAGATATTGCCCAGAAATTATAATCTAGGGTAAACCCCAGCAACTAAAAATAAACTGAGCAGTGTGAGAAATGTTTGGCTTTTGTTTTCCCAGTAAAGATGAACATGTAATCCTGCCTTGCCAAGGAATGATTTAATACTCCTGACATAAGCATTTTGCCACATAGGAATTTTCAGAGAATTTAAATCTAGTTATTAACTATTTTCTGTATAGCTTTTGACAGTGAGGATGCAGTCTTGAGAAGACAGTCTTCAAACCCTCAGTTCAACACACTTGAGCATGCAGTTGCGTTCTATTTAAATGAATAGGGGTTGTGTCCATATTTGAAGGTAAGTACACTTTGAATTGGATACAAATTATATGGCCTTAACCATTCTTTATAAAAAAACTACTGGATAATATATTAATTACCCAAACCTGCAAAAGACGAGAGCACTCCTAATGATGGCACAATATGAGAAATGGTACATAGCAGTTGAGGTTTGTTTGTCACATTGGTGATGGCACTTCCCAAAAGGCAGAATATCTTAAAACACAGTGACTATCCTTGATGTGCAAATTGTGAAGGGTGGAGGTTCTTGCATCATTTGCAACTGAGTACTATGGAAAAATCCGTGTTTTGTTGCAGCCATTGGACTTTCAAAAGTAATCATACATCTACAGCATGCATTTACTACAAATGTAGCAGGTTTGATGTGTTGTACAGCATCAGATTTTTTACATAGACCTCTTCAGGGAACATCAGCATCCCGACCATCCAGAATTCTAGTGGTGTTCTGGATCTAATCATGAGATAAACTGGGTGTCTGGGTTTGTTACGTTGTTAAAACACATACACACACCAACACAGAAAACAATATTTCAATTTTTACTGATTACTAGATGATACTTGTAATTCACATTGGAAATCCAGACTAGAACAGCTTATAAAGAAAATTATGTCAACAGCGAGTCTAGGTAGTAAGTTAGTAACTACTAGTGTATGCGGAAGGGTGTTGGGGTTTAAGCCCAGCCGGTAACTCAGCCCCACGGAGCCATTCGCTAACCCCTCCTTTCTTCCCTCCTCTTCAGGCAGGATGGGAAGTAGAATCAAAGGACTGTAAACCCCACAGGTTGAGGTAAGAACAGTCCAATAACTAATGTATAATGGAAGACTACTACTATTAATAATAATGATAAGAGAAATAACAAGGGAAGAGAATATAAAACTAAAAGGGGAAAGGAAAAACAACAAACACAAGTGATGCACAATACAATTGCTCACCACTTGCCAACCGATACCCAGCCCTACCCGAACAGTGATCTGCCCTTCCAGGTAACTCCCCCCAGTTTCTATACTGGGCATGACGTGCTGTGGTGTGGAATACCCCTTTGGCCAGCTGTCAGGTGTCCTGTCTCTGCTGCCTCCCAGCTTCTTGTGCCCCTCCTCACTGGCAGAGCATGAGACTGAAACGTCCTTGATTGGGGTAAGCATTACTTGGCAACAACTAAAAGACTTGTGTGTTATCAGCACTGTTCTCAGACTAAAGCCAAAACACAGCACTGCACCAGCTACTAGGAAGGAGAAAAAATAACTGTTACAGCTGAACCCAGGACAAAGGGGCTTAACTATACTGGTCTCAACTGGATGTCTACCAGTATCAGCAATATTTCACTGCCTTGGGCTTTTTCATTATTGTCCTTGTTTGGAAGATGTGCCAAGTAACGAGAGTGAGCAGAGGAAGAATGAGACTGACATAAATGGTACTTTTTCCAATGGCCACAAATTATGGGAAGGAAAAGTTGTGCATATGAGAAAAGTGAAGGCTAACTTTGATTTTTAATTAACCCAGACTTTGTGGTTGTATTTGGAAATTTGACAGGCAGATTCAATATTTGTATGTCAAACAGTTGAAGTAGTGTTACCCTTATTTTCAGTTACATGTATAAGATTCCATGATAATTAGCAGTCTTGAAATTTGGGGTTTTTTTGGAAGTGCAGTTGCTTGAGGTTGCCATCACAGATACGTGTTTCATGAAGTCATAAAAACTCGGATTCCCCCCTGCCTCACGTTGGTACATGGCAACTTAGATTGCTGGAAAACAGAATTGAAAGTTTGTATAGAAGAAACATTTGATGATGGAGATACTTGCTTTTTAATTGTGCAGTATGTTTGTGCATTTTGGGGACGCAGAGTACTTCCTGCAGTTGAGTTAAAAATAAAGAGGTCAGAATATCCAGGCTGTTTTAGGGAATAACTGATTACTGGCAGAGCAAGATAGCATTGCCAGTGAAAGAATTTAGTTACATTTGATGTGTAAGGAAGAATTTATTTATACATTAACTGTGGTGTTGAAATACTTGTGATGGAGACAGTTAAAGGAAGGCAAGGGACAACAAAAAAACCCTGATTTTGGGTAAGCTATTTAAGGTGAATGAAGGTAGAAGAAATAGGTTGCCAGCAGCAGACCAACGTGGAGGGGGGAAAATCCCAAAGTTACTGGGATAAGATCTCTCTTTCATGATAAAGTGTGCCAGGAAGCAAGACAGAAAAACTGGACAAAGGACAGCACTGTGGAGCAGTCAGCAGGATGGGCCATGTAGTAATAATCTTGTTCATTATGACACAGTCTGTAAGACTGAGGGTGGTTCAGTGTATTGAATGTTTTTTAAGACCATATGTTAATGTTTTCAAAATATCCATAATATGCTATGTTATACTGAAGCAGATTAAAGCAGCTCTGTGCTGTTAAATATTTGACACTTGCTTAGTCTGCTTAGTATTTCATGAGACAAATAATAACCTTGCAAGAAAAACCCTCCTTACTAATAAAGACTAATCATATGCGTTAATGTATCTGCATGCCTTTGGGCTCATCTTCTCTAGTGAATTCAACAGCATGGCCAAAGATTTTTAATTTATCAAGTAATTATGAAAAAAGTTGCCACCTGCAATCTGTTGAGGACTTACTCCCCTCTGCACTTACTGAAGTTTATGGAAGTTACAAAATCCTTTTCCTGAAGAATTCTTTGACCTATGTACTCTAGAAGATTTGCAATTTCATGTTCTCTTTCAAATAGAAATACTTTTCCAACTACATTTAAAAATCCAAATAGGGTGGTGTTTTGGGAGAGAATTAAGTGAAAAACACTTACTCCCTTTCTTTGGGAATTTGTCTCCAAATTAATGTATCACAGGCCAAACCTAATTACGTATTCAGCCTATAGTTTATTTGATCTGCATGCCTGAGTGCCCTACAATCAAATTTACTGGAGAGCTTCTCACTTTTTTCTGCATTAAAACAATTGCCTTGAAGCAGCTAACAATTAAAAAATAAATGAGTTAACACTTTCTGCTAAGTCCTACCATTTAAGTTGTAATATGCAATTAAAAACATTTTAATTTCTGTTCAATTACATTGACTTAAATAATAATGTTAGTGCTATATTTATGAACTATTTAATTGTGACATTTTTTTCTACCTTGAGTGATGAAAAAATAGATGTGAATTTGAGAATGCAACAAGAAGTAACCTTTTTCCCGCTATGGTTTGCTGTAATGACAAACAGAAAAAGGCAAAATTAGCTGGGATTTGTGTAAATATGACAGAACAACTTCATTTCAAAGACACATAAAAATCTGACATAATTTGAATTATTTTTTGTGTTTGTAATCTACTTCATAGGAGGAATATTCAGACTGCTTTATCATAATGTAAGTAGGTATTTTGAAACATTCATGCATCTGTTTGGTCACGCTAACAGCTGTAGGTTAAAAAAAAAAGCTTCATATTTAGAATAGAAGCCTGGTAGAACCTGTAGTACAAAAACATTACTTGTAGAGCAGGGTTTTTTTTCAGGTGTGTATTGCTAGAGACAGATGCTTAGCTATTTTTTGGCTTTAACTCCTTATTTTAAAAAGAATATAGTAATTGGGTTGATGCATTGCATCACTAGTTAATGTCATTTTATATTAATGCTAGAGGGAACTCGCTATGGAACAAGCTCCATATTGGAATGGATTAGAAGTTTCTTCTTCCCTCTGAACCCAAGTCCCCCCCAGGTCCTTTTAGCATGCTGAAAATCACGTTGATGCATTCTCTAATTTCCAGCTCAGACTTATGGTAAATTAACACATGAGTGTTCATGTCCTGCTTCTGTGATGTCTTAGTCTGTTATGTTTATGTAACTGGGTGTAGGGGTGTGAATGGGATCAGAAACCATTCTGGATTAAGCAAAACAAAACCTGGCTTGAAAAGCGTGTTTGCTTGGGTGTTTTTGTTTTCTAAAGCTGGATCCTCTGTGTTTCTGGAAGGACCTTATTTCATCCATTTGGTATTATCTCTTGGTTTTTTGAGCTCTGAATAACAGTAAATCTGGCTCTTTCTGTGTCACTTTCAGTTGATGAGATTCCCGTTTATGTATAAATTGGAAGGATCAGGCACTTTATCTAGTATTACCAAATTTGTAAAGTTCTTAGATATGCTGATCTTTATCAAGAACCAGAATTTTTAAATACCACTTTTTTTCTGGTGTCCAATCCTGTTTCATGAAAATGCATATCTTGGGGCTGGAATGAACCTCAAGACATCTAATTATTTCCTCCTGTTAAACAAATTCATGTATTGCAGTGACCTGTGCCTTGATTAGATGCTGAATATACCTCATCTTGGTGAGGACACAGCAGCTTCTCTACCAAGAAGGGTTCTTAGTATCTTTTAATTAGACCATTGCCAGAGAAGTCTTTCAGTTCCTATCCCTTATAACTCAGTGTCTTCCATACAGCAGTGTCAGCATGGCTGGTGGATCTGCTCAAGAAAGGAGGAAGAGTGTAATATAAGAAAAAAAAAAAATTCTTTTTCGTCTAGGATTTTCGAAGTTTGGTGTGAGTGAGCAAGCAGAAGGATGGCAATAAATGAGGTGATGAGTATTTACTGAGAGATGTACCAAGAGAACTGTAGCTCCTGAAATGTTGTCCCATATACCATAGAAAAATTACCTCTGAAAAGAGAACTCAAATTTACTGAAGTGCAACAGCAGATTAAAGGGGGCTGTTTCTCTCCCTGGATATGTTGTGACTGTATAGAGGAATTGTGGGATTTTGGATGCATTTCTACACTGACTTCACTGACTTTGATAGATAACTTCTCCCCTTCCCCCCTCAACTGTGTAGAATTTTAAGAAGTGTAACTTTGAAAAACCTTTTATGTTTGTTACTAATTTCCTAACCTATAAATTACTTATGACTTTACCCAACTATAACTGTTTTAACAAGGCTTTGTGATTCATGAGACAAGAATGTGCTTCAGGATACAAGAATGGGCACAAATGTGAGTGTCCCTCTGAACACCAGGAAACACGTTTTTTACTGTGAGACAGAGCGGTGGCACAGGCTGCCCAGGGAGCTTGTGGAGTCTCCATCCTTGGAGATAGATATCCAAAAGATGTTTGGCTGTGGTTCTCAGCAACTTGCTGTAATGGCCCTACTTGAGCACTGTGTGGACCAGATGTCCTCCAGTCATCTCCCTTCCAGTCTCAACTATTCTGTGATTCTGTACTGTTAAGTGGTGTATACATTTACTCACTGACTTTAACTCCGTTCTCAAAGAATGCAAGGGTAATGTCAGTCTTAATTGACTAAAACAAAGTATTCTGAGAGAAACATCTTATTAATCAAATGTAAGTTATGATTTATATCTTCCTGATCAAGGAAAATTATTATTCAGAACACCTCTCATTAAAGAAAGCCAGGGGTAGGAAGTTCATTAGTTAATTTAGGCTTCTGATACTATTTGAGGACTGTTTAGGGAGTAATTATTCTTTAACTTTAAATGAGGACATTTACGCTCTAATAACTGTTCTTGGGTTTGTGTCCTTTGCATATATGCTCATTTTAACTGTGTTTTACGGAATTGTCATTTTTATCTGTGGTGTCTTTGAACCTTTGTGATCACAAAACGGCTTCAGTATTTCAATGAAAGCAATTAGTACATGCTGCCATTTAAAAGGGGTGACAGTAGCATTGTTAGAATGTAGACATCTATGGAAGATTTTCCTTTTTTTTATAAACTAGTAAAAAAAAAATTAAATTTCAGAAGTGCCAAAGTCATTGAGGGAGTAATTTTTTATTAGAAATCAATAACTTTTACCTAACATTATCATTGGTTAGTGTATGAAATCCAAACAATTTGTTTTGTTATACCTAACAGATAACAATTGTTTTTATTTTTTGTGCAGGTGTATTTGCAGACTACAGTATTGCTAGCAGAGTTTTTCTTTAAATCTGGTATTTGTCTGTTGTAACCAACAACAGCAATTGGAGGCACCAGTAATCTTCTACTCCTGTAGTTTTGAGGGGACATTACCAAAGAATTCTTCCCAAAACTTCTCCTAAATACAAACCAGGATGTTGTAATTTGTTACTTTAGTGGCTTAGCTCTTTACTGTGGCTAACTACCAGGTGCCCACCCAGTCACTCTTTCAGTCCTCCTCCTCACAGGACTGGAGGAGAAAATAAGGTGAAAAAGCTCATAGGTCAAGGTAAAGGCATGGAGATCGAGTTTTATCATAGACAAAACAGACTCAACTTGGAGAAAATTAATTTATTGCCAGTTAAAAGAGAGTTGAATGGTGAGAAACAAAGAGAAAACCTGGAACATCTCCCTCCTACTCCCCTTGAAGGTGAAGGCTCTACTTCACTCCATCTTTCCCAGTTCTACCTCTGTCCTGCTCCCAGTGGCATGGAGGGCATGGAGTATGGGGGAGTTTGGTCAGTCTCTAGCAGTTCCTTGCTGCCACTCCTTCTTTCTCAAACTTTTCCTTGCTCCAGCATGGGTCCTCCATAGGCTGCAGTTCTTCAAGATAAACCTGCTCCAGCATGGGTCCTCCATGGGTTGTGGTTCCTTCGGGGCATATCCACCTGCTCCAGAGTGGGATCCTCCACAGGCTGCAGTGTGGATATCTGCTCCAGTGTGGTCTCCTCCACAGGCTGCAGGGGAATCTCTGTTGTGGTGCTCCCCCTTCTCTCTGACTTTGGTGTCTGCAGGCTGTTTCTCACACTTTCCTTCACTCCTCACACTGCTGTGCAGCACTTTGCCCTTTCTTAAACATGTTTCCCCAGAGGTGCCACCAGCTTGGCTGACAGGCTCAGCTGTCTCCTGCAGTGGGTCTGTTGGAGCTGGCTGTGACCCACATGGGGCAGCTCCTCACCTTGTCCCAGAGGGGCCACCCTGGCTACCAAAATCTTGCCCACAGACACCTGATAAAAGAATTCTGACTTTTCCTGTCACATTTCGAAAGATTTTTGCAGTAAGATCTTGAAGTGGTATCCCCTGTTTTTCCAGGTGATGTGTCTTTAACCAGATGACCATTCATATCAGTGATTAGTCATTAACAAGGCATCATTTCAGAGCATTTTCAGCTCTATTGAGGAGAATACATTTTTATTGAACTAATTTAGAGATGCTTTTTAAGGTGTTCTTGTTCTGCAAATCTGAAAATTACTGCTCAGAATTGCCTTCCCCTAAAGATTCTTTATGAAGAACTGGCAGAATTTTACTTTCACAGAAAAAATACTATAAACCTCTCTTGGCTCTGAATTCTCGAAGTAGGAATAACGAATAGGAAAGGGGAGGAAAGGTCAGATGTGAACAGCTTTTTGTAATTTGGGGATTTACATGAAAAAAGGAGGAAAATACACATAAAGAAAACCTGTAGAAATTACTCCGGGATTGGAAATGGTATCTGCTGATACTTGGAGAGTGACCTTTTAGCTTAGCAGGTGCCTTCATGGGAGAAAATAATTGTTATTAAAGGGCCATTTGGTCTGGGAGGAAGACACAAAAGGGTCAATGGCTAGAAGTGAAAGCCAAAGACATTGGAATCAGTGCTGTATAACAGCAATCATCTTGAGAATGTAGCTCATCCAGTGCTTTATTTTTAAGTCACTGTTTGCCACCTTTTCTGTTGGGTGACTGATTACTACTGTCTTTCGAGTATCTGCAACTTTCTGAATATAGTCATAACTTTAAAAAATTGACTTCCTGCTTCATGAAGCTGGTTCTTAACTTGATTTATGTTCACTTTTCACCCTCTTCCCCTGCTTTTTGCCAGTCTGTTAGAACACAAACTTTTCAGTCTTAGCGTATGGTTTATTATAAGTCTAGGTGTAGCCTGGCAACACCAGGTAATTGTGCCCAAGGTGGTGGTCGGAGACTCTATTATTCACTCAGGCTTTGCTGAGGTTAAATAAACAATGTATATATAGGTACATACAGATGCACAGCTTAGGAATTAGAAAGCTAAATAATTCCTTTTTGACCAGTGAAACATACTTGTTAATAAAGATTTTAGTTGATGTTTCTGAATAGGTAGCAACTGCTTTTGCTTTCCCAAAAGCATAGGGGAGATGTTTTATTGACATTATACAGTTATGGACTTGCATTTTGGTTTCTAATATGCTTAAACTCTCGAAGTAAAATGAGTTTTGGTTTGGGGTTTTTTTAATGTTTATAAATCATCTGTTGACATATATTTAGGAGGGATTAACAGACTGCTTGAAGTTTAAAAAAAGAAGTTAAAATTGTGAATAATTAATATGGTAGCCAGTGGAAGAATCTCAAATATACTCATTTTACTGGAATTAAGTTATTCTTGTCTCAGACTAAAAAGTGAAGATAGATGCTTAATTGGAGGAAAAAAACTACAGAAAGAGAAAGGCTTATGCAAAAGAGCATGAGATTTGCAAGTCAAATGCAAGTCCAAATTAAGGTAAGCCGAAGAACAAATAATTCTTACCTTTTTTGTAAGACAACAGATGAAGGAGCACTGCCAAGGATTTTGTGGAAGTAGTGGATGACCAAAATATCAAGCAGTTTCAAGAAGATACTAGGGCTAAAAGTCCTTCTCGCCCATGTTTACTACAAAGGAGTTTAGGTAGTTTTGGCATCATGTATTAAATGCAAATGGAGAAGGGAGTGTTTCAGATTGAAGTATTCATCTGAAGCTGATAAATAAAAAATTGCTTGGAATGATGGTCTTCACCATTAGTTGAACCTAAATCAATTTAATACTGCTGTTAATATTTTAGCAATTACTTAAATGAGCCTTGAAATGAGAGATGGAAACAGTATACCAATTTTTGAGCTTCATTGAGGATTCTAGCAAGTACAGGCTGGTTAAGCGTGAATTCCATACTGGGTGATTTTTTTGAAATTATTAAATGAATGATGCTATTAGATGCACCAATTTTAAAATAATAGTAAAAAGTCAGGGTGAATTTAAAGAAAAGTTACGCTGCCTTATTAGAGCATTACAGTGTACTTGGGCTTTATAAAGCTTTTGACAGGATCTGTCAGCAAGACTTCTTACAGAGACAAAGTAATGATAAGATGAAAGGGAAAGTCTTTAGAGTAATGCTTAGTTAAAGAACAGGAAGCAGATACATTTTTGTTATTGCAAAATGTCATTAGAGGAGTTTCATGTATATCTGCAAGGATCTGTTCAGTACTGGAAATGGTCTGCAGTGTGACGAACTGCAAGGAGTGATGCAGAATTACTTGGGGCAGCACTAATTGAAATGTCTGTGAAGTTACCATTCTGAAACAGGCAAGGTCTAGAAAAATCTCTGCTGAGGAGTTCTGTCTTTGCCTACAGACTATCCTACTGCAGAAAAAAATTTCAACTCTGTGTTCATAATTAAAGAAACCACACTGTTTACTGGTGGAATTTTGGGCTTAGTTGTGTTTTGTGGTTTTCTTTGGAGGGGAGGGTAGGCGTTTTTTTGGTTTTGGGTGGGTTTTGTGTTGGTTTTTTTTTTCTTCCATCTGTATTACATATAGAGCTGTAGAGCAGGGCAGAAATATATTGGACAGAGAAATGAAAAGGCAGCAGGGTATGAGAAGTGAGAAACGGAATGTGTGTAGAAAGCCAGCTTATAATGTTGATTAAGAGCAAAAATGGGATGAGGAGAGCGAACAACTTCATCATTGGCTTTGTAACAGAAATAGATTTAACTTCATGCTTAGGAAATCCCTAATCTAGGTTGGGGGCAGCTGCAAGGGAAAGAATTCCGCTGTCCTAAAACATTTGCTGCTCCACGTGGTAGAAGACGTGATACTGAAGTAGATGAAACTTCATGCTTCTGTTCTTAGGTTCTCACTCTTCTCTAAAAGCTGTTGTCTACTTAGATTATATATGTTGTTTAATATCCAGTGCTTTTAATGCTGAAAGCATTCCTGTGTAAGAAACAGTAAGAACAAAAAATATGGTTAGATTATTATCTTGATAAGCTTATAATTGAAGATGATTAGTTGTATCTTTATATTTACATGTATTTGCTTTGAAAAAAATCTAAAATTAATCTCTAATGTTCTTTTAGACCTATGTAATATATCATTTAAGATTAAATTATTTACGTTACTGGGACCATAGGATATGCAACCAAGAGTTCAAAGAAAATTTAAGGATTAAATAATTCAATTAACTGTTTATTTTCTTGGGTACCTGAGGACTGAAAAGGAAAATACGTCATTCTATTTGTTAAGTTGTCGGTGGAATTCAGGGACCTTTACAGGCCTGTACATCTCTTTAGGGAAAATTATCCAAAAATGAAATAAAGAATAGAATTAGTAAGCACCAGGTAAATGACCTGCATGGGTCCTGAAAACTGTTTCTATAAAGTGGAGTCCTGCCTTAAACCCTCTGGGCACCATAGAACAGTTAACAAATATGCAGGGGGAAGGTCATCTGATTGATAAAGTCTACTTGGTTTTCCAGAAGGTTTAACAAGGCTTGTAGGCTTTTGAGGAAAGAAAGTAGTCATAGGGTAAGAGGAAGGATAAATTTCCCAGATAAATAATTAGTTAAAGATGGGAAATGGAGGATAGAAGAGCTCTTTTCCGTAGAGCAAGGTTAGCAGTGAACTTCATCTGAGTTTCTGCTGGGAATTGTGATGTTCAGTGTATTCATACAGTATAACGAAAACTATAATATGTTAAAAAAATTAGACCTAAGGTGGATTTATCAATGACAGTATAATTCGGAATAACAAAGATGAGAACTGACCCTGAAGAACTGCAGAGGGATTTTATGAATTTGACTGCTCAGGCAATAAAATGGCAGGAAAATTTCCCAGCGTGTAAATACGAAGTGATGCAAATGTTAATACAGTGAATGATTGTCCTAACTTCATGCACAAGATGATGAGCTCTGAGCTGGCCTTGATCCTTGAGGAGTGAGATGTTAGGAGTTACCAGTACTGGCTTCATTGAAAACATTGGCTCATCCCAAAACCCCATGCAAATGTTAGAAATTGTGAAGGAATAGGGAGCAAACCAGAAGAATCCTTATTCCACTGTATAAATTTGTTATTAATCCTGCTGTGTGCAGTTTCATACCTCATTTCAAAGGGGCTGGTTATAATGGAATTGCAGGTGGTTTAGGAAAAGGCGTGGTAGGCAGTATTATGCATAAAATGGCTTTTACATGAGAAACCACCTGAGTGGATTAGGACTCTTTAGCCAGGAATAGACAATTCACAGGGGAATACTATGGAGGGCTATTCTGAACAAAGTTGTGAGTGACATGGAAGTCAGTGGACATAGACTACTTGCTGGTTCTTCACTCAAATCCAGAAGCTAGGTGTCAACAGAGCTAGCAGGAGCCAGGTTGAGAACAGACAAAATAATGTGTTCCTTGTATAACGCGTGGCAGGTGTGTGCAACTCCTCATGAAGATGATGTTGCAAATCCAGAAATTTTACATAGTTTCAGGAAACTGGAAAAAACGTTGAAAGACAGATTCATTGGGAGGTACTAAATAGATAAAATAACCTAGAGAAATTCCTTGAGCTGAAAACAATTTGAGTCTGGGAAAATATTAGGGTAAGGATAGGACACCTGTATGCTTGCCTTGCTTTTACCCTTGGTATCTGCGTATGGTTCCTGTTCTTTTCAGAGCAGAGTGGGACTGAAAAGGATGAATGATAAACATAATCTTTTTTGTTATCACAAAGTATATAGTAAAGTTTTCTACAGCTGCACTCCCTGAACACAAATAATGAGCTTACTGGCCTACCTTGACCATTGCTCTGAAACAGTATAGCTGTCTTTGTTTTTGTTGGCTCACTTAATGAAAACAGTACTCGGGGAAGTTGGATTTGAGTAAGAGCTTTGAAGGACCAAAGGATTATATGAACATGTGGCTTTGAATATGATTTCAGATCATTAATTCCCTTTAGCAGATCTTTAGAGCTTCACGAGAGATCTTTAGAACTGCAGCACATCATTAGTGTTCAGCAACAGACAGGTGTGTATTAGACTTGATAAAGCAAGACTGGCTTCAGACTTCTTACAGATAAAGCAAAAAATTGTAAGAATATAGAATATTGTAAGAAAAAAAAGACATCACGGGCGAGAAATTAAATAATGAACACTTTTACATGCTGTTTTTCCAGTAACTGGATAGAAACACCACCTTCTCGTTAGTTAAATGTTTCCTGATTTGCAAAACTGTCTGAGATTTTACTAGGACCCTTGCTCTACAAATGCTCGCACAAATATTTTAAATAGATGCTGCCTCATGGTTTATTTGCAAGATCATGGACAAGACATGTTCAGATCAGTAAATCACCAAAATTAGATGAAGCAGAGTGAAACTGAAAACATTAGCCAAACTTCCATGCAACAGTGATTTCAATTGAATCTACAGTATATTGATGACAGGAAAAAATGGTCCAAACTTAAAATTTAATCTAAAAAAAATGTGATTATCTCATACTGTCAAGTCAGCATAAATAAAAGTTTCTTCATAAACTCTTAAATACTAGCCACTTCCCAATTTTATCAATAAAAGAGTATATGGTTTTATTCTTATTAATGTTAACATGTCTTAACAAGTCAGACTATTTTCTTGAAATGTTATATTGCCTAAAAAAAATCTTTTTTTAATGTAATTGAAAATAGAGTTGTTCATATATAAAGAAAAAGTCCTAAGACTGTAAAACTCTGTCATGCTGGAAGAGGTGGTATGGAACTGCAAAGTGCAGATGTACATGTAACAGCGATGCCACACAATAAACCACATTCATATTTCTTTTCTACAGAAGGTGCATAGTGTTTGGATGAACTAATCCTTCAATATTGGCAGCTATGTATAATAAACCATGTTAGAGGATTATTATTTATGGGAATGCTATGAATTTTTTATATCTACACTTGTAGCTTATTTTCATTTTAAAGACTGTAGACCATAACTCTGTACTTTTAATTTTGTATTCAGTATGTGGAGTTAATCCCAGAATGGGGCTTTTTTGATGCAAAATCTGAATGCTTGTGTAGTAACAACAGCTGTCCCCTCACCATGTGGTGTCTTCCATTGCTTTACTGTAGAGATGAATTTTGGCCCAGTGTTTCAGTAATATTGGACACACATGGTTTTAGGTGACAAAGCAGTATGTTTATGCATTCATTTGACTCTCACAGTTACAGTTGGCTACAGATTAGAACAGGGAGAATACATTCACACCATGACCACCCTGGTAGCTGCTTGTAGTAGTTGGATCACAGTAGGCGCTGTTGCATCTAAAGACACAATTAACTGTTGCTGAGGAATTGCAAATTCACAAAAGCTCTTTTACAGCTTTAGCAGTTAAGAGCGGATTTTCTAAAAGCTTTTTCAAGGATTTTCCAAGTTCATAAATGTTTCAGATCTTCACATTCTAAAATTATCATCAGCTTGAAATAAGATTAACAAGTTGATATTTTAATGTAACTAATGAATTCTTGTGCTGTGAATTAGCTATGTAATTAGCTACAGATCCACAGAATGATTGTAAACTTGTCTGTTATTTAGGAAGATAACCTTATGAGTTCTGTAATATTTAGAAATTGTTAGTAAAGTTGTGAGCACATAGGAAAATCAAAGCTTACCAAAAAAGCCTGAAAATAAAACTTACCAGAAAGCTTCCGATGTGTGCACATTACTGAAAAGATCGTCTTGATTTCCGTGTGTAATTGCTTAGATATGCTTTGGTTATGGTAAGAAAGAATAGCTGCGAATTTACTTTTTAAAAAATGAGAAAGAAAGAAACAACACCTCCCCCTACCCCCAAAAGCAACAACAACAAAACCCCACAAAGTTTTAATAAAAATTAGATAGAAAATTATGATAAACTGCATATTAAGGCTATTTTTGAGGTATGAAATCTGATTACTTTTTGAAGAAAAGACTCCTAAGATTTTTTGGTTACTTAAATTCCATCGATGAAAATTATTTTAACTAGAATGTTAAATAATCCAAATCTTTCCTTCTAAAATTTTCTTGGAAATATTTTAGTATAAAATATATATATATGGATAGAACAAATATATGGAGTATATTACATTTTTAATACAATAAAAGTAATAAGGTTATTGTGCAATGTGGAGATTTTTTATGTATTTATCATTTCTTCTGTAGGCCAGAGTGTAATTGTATGATAATGCATATAATGTATGTGTGAGATCTCTCATTATTTAACACATATTATTTAAGCGTCTTGCGTTTGAATCATCATAGATAATTCGTTTTATACTTGTATTAAAAACTATCCGAATATGAATGTCTGAGGCTTTCAGCATTGAATAAAGGACTACATGGATCCAAACTAGGAAGACTGATGAAATCCTTGCTACTATTGGCTATTATTTACTGTCTTTTAAGTGGCAGGGTGTATTTATGCCAATTTATCTGCTTCAGGGAACACTCTTGATAGCAGAACAAAGTGAATAAAAGTAGTTTGCTTTGCAAATGAATGCAAATGGTGGAGCCTTTCGGGAAGCCCTTTAACAGGAGCTATGCACTTTGATTATGAGTGAAGCTGCCATTTGGACATGGTGAAAAGAGCACGCTTGAACCATTGATTGGGGGAGACAGTAAAAAGTCAGGAAGGGCCCCGTTAAGCTTGCAGTGCGGCAGGCGGATGTCAGTGTGGTTAGAGCACAGTGGGAGAATGACAGGCAGGATTAGTGTCAGGGAGAAGCTTTGCTGTAGTTGTGGAGATGGTCCCTGGGGTCACTCACCTCTGACTGTTGTTCTGTCCTGATGGCTCTGTAATGCAAACCGCTTGATATGTGCCTGTTCATTATCAGAAATGGTGATTAGAAGAGGTATGTCATAAAGAATTTCTTAAAAATAAATAAAATGGCAAACTACTGATGGTAACAAAGATTCAGCTCTGCGGTCACTGGCAAAGATGCTGCAAATGTCAAAGATGGTTACTGTGTCTTGCTTGCTGAGGCAAGTGTGATTTCATGCCTTAAACTGCTCTAATTGTGGGTTCCTTGCTTTGTTCACTTTTACATGGCCGTTACGAAGACAGTTATTTATAACAGATTGTGTTGTGTAGTTAGAGCAAAACATTTTTATATCTTCTGGTTTTGGGGTGGTAGAAGCATCCGGTTTGGTTTTGTGGTGTAACTGTGCTTCTGTGGGGGAGGGATGTTGTTTAATTGTCTTAATGGAATATTAGAATCAACAGATTTCATTCCTGAATCATCCCAGAATGCTAAAAACATAGGATGGTTACACTGACAAAAAGCTAAAATGACTATTCTTTTTTATTTAGAGGCTTTTTAAAATGTAAAAATGAGGACATTATCTTTCTTTGCTGGAAAAAATCTTGTATGTACAATTAAATCGGTGTCTAAAATTTTGCATCTTAATCTGTGGTTTAATCATAGAATTGTTTAGGTTGGAAAAGACCTTTAAGATCATTGAGTCCAACCATTAACCTAGCACTGCCAAGCCCACCACTAAACCATACCCCTGAGCCCACACCTACACATCTTTTAAATACCTCCAGCAATGGTGAATCCATCACTGCCCTGGGCGGCCTGTTCCAATGCTTGACAACAATTTTGGTGAAGAACTTTTTTCCTAATATCCAGTCTAAATCTCCCCTGGTGCAACTTGAAGCTATTCCCTCGTCCTCTCACTTGTTACTTTGGAAGACAGACTGACACCCATCTCGTTGTAACCTTTTTCAGGTAGTTGTAGAGAGTGATAAGGACTTCCCTGAGCCTTCTTTTTTGCAGGCTGAACTATCCCAGTTCCCTCATCAAACTTGTGCTCCAGACCCTTCACCACATTCATTGTCCTTCTCTGGTCCCACTCCAGCACCATCTCGTCCTCTCACTTGTTACTTTGGAAGACAGACTGACACCCATCTCGTTGTAACCTTTTTCAGGTAGTTGTAGAGAGTGATAAGGACTTCCCTGAGCCTTCTTTTTTGCAGGCTGAACTATCCCAGTTCCCTCATCAAACTTGTGCTCCAGACCCTTCACCACATTCATTGTCCTTCTCTGGTCCCACTCCAGCACCATAATGTCTCTCTTGTAGTGAGGGGCCCAGAACTGAACACAGTGTTGGAGGTGTGGCCGGACCAGTGCCGGGGACAGGGG
>NW_009911658.1:17589-28621 GCF_000696875.1 Nestor notabilis | reverse complement strand
CCAGGATTCTCTTGGCCTTCTTGGCTGCCTGAGCACAAGCTGGCTTGCGTTCAGCAGCCGTCAGTCAGCACCCCCAGGTCCTTTTCCTCTGGGCACTTTTCCAGCCACTCTTCCCCAAGCCTGTAGCATGCCCTGGGGTTGTTGCAGCCCAAGAGCAGGACCTGACACTGAGCTCTGTTGAACCTCATACACTGGCCTTGGCCCATGGATCCAACCTGTCCAGATCCCTGTGCAGAGCCTTTCTATCCTCCAGCAGAACAACGCTCACACCCAGCTTGGTGTTGCTGCAGACTTACTGAGGGTGCACTTGGTCCCCTCATCCATATCATTGGTAAAGATATGAAGCAGAACTGGCCCCAGTACTGAGCCCTGGGGAGCACCACTTGAACCAGTCGGCAACTAGATGTGACAACATTCACCACCACTCTTTGGGCTCTCATCCACTGAGCAGGTCACCTTGTCATAGAAGGAGATCAGGCTGGTCAAGCAGGACCTGTCTTCCATAAGCCTGTGCTGGCTGTGCCCAATTGCCTGGTTGTGCTGTACATGCCATGAGGTGGCAGTCAGGATGATCTGCTCCAGCACCAAGGTCAGGCTCACAGACCTCTAGTTCCCTGGATCCTCCTTTTGGCCCTTCTTGTAGATGGGTGTCACATTTGCCAAGCTCCAGTCAACTGGGACTTCCCGGTTGCCAGCGCTGCTGGGAAATGATGGAAGGTGTCTCAGAGAGCACTTCTGCCAGCTCCCTTGATACACTTGGGTGGATCCCATCTGGCCCCATAGACTTGTGTGTGTCTAAGAGGTGTAGCAGGTTGCTGACCATTTCCCCTTGGATTATGGGGGCTTCATTCTGCTCCCCATCCCTGTTCCAGCTCGGGGGGCTGGGTACCTGGAGGACAACAGGTGTTATTGTTAAAGATTGAAGCAAAGAAAGCATTAAGTGCCTTATCCTTTTCCTCATGCTTTGTCACACCCCTCCCCCCCCATCCAGTAAAGGATGGAGATTCTCCTTAGCCCTCCTTTGTTGCTAATATATTAAATGAAACATTTTTATTGTCTTTTACAGCAATAGCCAGATTAATTTATAATTGGGCTTTAGCCCTTCTAATTTTCTCCCTGGATAACCCCATAATCTTTCACAAAAGTGTTGTTGCTTTTTATTTTGCTGCATTTTATATTGCTATGTACATTGTATAAATGTTGATAGAAATTAAATGTGTTAGTCTATATAATATACAAAATGCATTTTTGAGTGTTAAGGATTCTTAATATCTTGCTGTTAGTCTGCTGGTTTTATGCATTTTTGGCGACAGCATGAGGAGACAGTACCCAGATACTTGAAGCTATTAATTATTTTTATTACATGATTTGATGAATTCTTTTGAAGATTTTTTTTTTTCACTGTATTACTTCACAAAAATATGTCCACCATCCCAGTGTAATGAATGTTTTACAAATGTTTTACAGGCACCTGAATGGACAGAGGAGGACCTCAGCCAGCTGACAAGAAGTATGGTTAAGTTCCCTGGGGGGACTCCAGGTCGATGGGAAAAGATTGCTCACGAATTGGGTCGATCAGTGGCAGATGTGAGTTCACTCAGATTTGCATTGTATAGGGAGTGACAAACCAGAACAAGACAGGCAGTGTAGAAGGCAGACATGTATGGGGGCCGACATTGTCTTTTGAGAGAGGCTACAATCCTTTTAGGACCTGGAAGTGAACCATTAACTAACTATGCAAGAAGCAGATGTGAGCCAGTCTCTCCCTACACAATTAACAGCTGTAACTGATCAGCTGGATGGGGGATTCTGGTGCTTACAGACTTGAGCTACTGTAACCCAATAACAGAAAAACAATGCGCTTCAGGTTTTGTAGCAACTTCCTTTCACTGCAAGCGAATGTTTGTGTGACTTGGTTAAAGATTACATTTCTGTTTTAAGCTAGTCCTTAAAAAATGTAGATGAGCTAATGGTGTTTAGACAGGTGGTTTCCATTAATTAAACTGAAATATTTTTACAAACTTTAAAGCAAGTTATACATATGATACTATTTCAGTCCTTTTTCCTGGATTATAGCATGGTTAATAATGTTGTGTAAAATGATTAATAGCCTTGTTAATTCATATTTTATAGTATCGTACCAGATATCAAAGAAAGCTTGTACTTACGGATTTTAAGTGTTATGATCTTAAAACCCTTAGGGGCTAGGCTGTAAAAGACTTTTCCTTTTCAAGCAATAGATCACTAGAACATGATGTAGTGTCTGCTGAGGACCATTTGAAAGCCCTTTCAGCTGACCCTATTTTATAGGCTCTGTAGGGGTTAATGAGAATAATGTTTAAATCTGTTGATGTACATTTTGAGATTAGATGTTCTTTATTTATTACATTTCAGGAATTATCTTAAATAATGGGAAACAAAGCCTCTGGCTAGAGTGAAACGTAACCCATTATAGCTTTCTGGGCAATTTACGTACGTCTTAAGTGGGGTTTTTTCCCTTGTTGGTATCATCACAAAAAGACATTTTTAGAGGTTATTTTTAAAGATTTAATGCATCTACACAGTTCTGCTACATACTAGAAAACAAGCCATTTGCATTCTTGTCATTTTAGAATAACATATATTATTTGCAAGTAAGTGGATGTAAGAATGAACTTACTAACCTGTTACGCAAATGAAATTGTGGGTTTTTTGTTTATCCTATTTAGTGTTGTTTATCTCACTCCTTGTGGTATTCATACTACTGCAGTGACTTTATTAAAAAGATGCTACATTTTACTAAGCAGATAATAACAGCAAAAATATTTCACATGGCTTGGTAGTATGCAGTGTGCATGGGAAACATCTGAGATTGCTTTGGAGAAACTGATTAATTTTCTTGATACTGATAACACAGACGTGGAATGGTTCCACGTATACTGATCACAAAACTAAAACTGTCTTAAGTTGCCTTTTGCACCTATTTTCTGCTTTGTTCCTTGATACAGGTGTAAAAACATTCTTTATTAAGAAACCTTTGCTAATACATTTGGCCACCACACTTGCACACATCCAGTACTAGGAAGGAGAGAAGTCTTGAGCAACATGCTTTTGGTTTTTTTTCCAGTGAATTGGAAAGAGAAATGAAAGGGGTATGTTCTAAGAGCTCTCATTTCCTGTATGAAAAAAAGGAATTTTCAGGGGGTTTTCTGTGTGGAGAAAGGTCTGAGTGTAATCCTTTTTTCTTCCATTGACCTCCAACTATATGATTAATGTAAGTGTTCTCCACACAAGTTTTTACTTCTCTAAAAATTTCCAACTGCTGATAGTGCTAGGTCAGCTTTCCTGATGCAGACTAGTTATTAAATGAGTTCTGCTACTTTTGCAGTGATTAGGTTGTAAGAGGAAACACTTAAACAAAAACATACTGACAACTCTGGATCTCAGGGATGTGGAAACTGGGAACTACTTCAGATATATCCATTCAGCTGTTGAACAAGATGTACAGTTTATTCTTTGTTTGTTGAAGGTGACATAGAGTAGTCATCTAAATTTGCAGCAAGGATTCTTACTTTGCTTGGGCATCATCGTAGTTGAATAAGAAACATTACACTAAAGCTGCAGGAAAATCGTCTGGTTTTGTTAAACTCTGTGCACAGAAAAAGAGGTGCTTGCATGTGCAGGCACCATTTGCTGCCCAAACAACTATTCCCTGTTTTACTGGCAGAGGTGCAGGGAGGTAAGTTTTGGTGTACGCGATGCTGTTTCAAAATAGCTTGTGTAGCAGAGGTTGGGAATCCCTTGCATACAGCTAATGCAGAGTTAGTCAAGCCAGAGAGAGTTTGAAATGTGTATTATCTGGCAAATGCATCTTAAAAAAGAAAAACACTAAAGGGCAAATTTGAATTTGTTTTTGCAGTATTTTCTGTGACACAGGAAACACATTTTAAAAACTTAAGGCCGCTTTCTGCTTGTTTCTTTTCCTGTAAAATATTGAGCAGTAAGGCTTGGTTTCCTTTCACAGTTAGAAAGCTGAAGTAGAAGGGATTGACAAGGTACAGTGTGCTTGTGTCCATGTGATTTTAAGCATTTAAACCCTTTTTAATAGTAGATTAGCTAAATAGGTGTTAGTAAAAACAGTTCAAAGTAATCCAGTCCAAAATGATCTTTCCATTGTTGCTTCTGTCTCGAAGCTTTCTTCCTCACTAAAAAAAGGTTAGAAAAATATTTTGTTACTTTTTCAAGAATAAGCTGAAACCATTCATATATACCAGAAGAGCATCAGTGAAATTCACTCTTTCTAACCACCCCAAAGAAATTCCATTTTAAATTGCCTTAAACTCCTTCTTTTTTTAAAAAAGTGAACTCCTACATCAAACTACATTTGTTTCCAGTGGCAGTTTTTAAGCAGGATGAAGTGACTTGAGGAGAGTGTTTTTTAATATATTTCTGAATTTTTCTCCTGCCATCAAGTTAATGAGGTTTGGAACAGTATGAAGCAAAGTGCTTCATTAGAATGCTTGTGGCTTTGACACTGCTTTTTCACATACAATGAAAGCCCAAGTTTGTGTGTCAGACTCACTGAGAGATTTGTTCAGGTTTGAACAAATCCTTGATTTGCTAGAACATGGCTTTGATACCCCAGAATCTGGTGAGCACATCTGAATCTTACATAGCTAAGAGGAACTATGGGAGCTTAGCTAAGAGAGCTATTGGAAGATGAGTAGAATTCAAAAAGGTCAGGACAAACTGGAAAAAAAAGATGCAAAAAATAGGATCTAGTTAAACAGACAATACATGCAAGGACACACAGCAAGATGGTGATGAGGTTCACAAATCAAAGATGCCAAACAACTGGATAGAGGTAGCTCTTAAAAAGCAGAAGGAACGTGGGAATTAGCAGAGGTAATGAGCTAGATACAGGTCAAGAAATAGCTAGTTGTTGTGAAAAAGGCAAGCAGCTTACTGAGAATATACAAGTAGGAGGATGGTAAACCTGCACCTACATCCTTAGTTTGTCTCTAGCTTTTAATATTGCACTTAAACACCTGATTCAATACAGAGTCCAGATGAGAATAAAAGAAAGTAATTGTGATTTTGGGAATCGATTGTGAATAAGTAGTTGGAAAAGCTTGTGAAGGAATTCATGTTGTCGAATTGAAAGAAACTGTGTAGTAAGGATGTAAATACTCATCTACATAGAAAGAAAGCTGTAAAGAGAAAGGGACTTGTGCACTGTAATTGTTTTATAGGGTAAGAAGTAATTACCTCAAATTTTATCACAGGCTGCAGACTTAGACATTGAGGGGCAAAGAATTACAATGGAGATGATAGATCAGTGGAATAAGCTGCTGTGGAGTCTCCATATTTGCAGGCCTTTAGAACAGGTTACACAAACATCTGCAAGAAACAACGTCAGTGTAGTGATTCTGCCTGAGGTTAGGTTCTTCTCCTCATATGGTCTATGATTAGACTGGCAAATGCAAGCTATCTAGGAGGGAAAGGGGAGGAAACAAAACCTTCTCTACAATTGAAAGCATGTGTGAACTCATTTTAACAAATGTAAAATTAAAGCCAGATAGTCACTGTAGTTGGTTAGTATACCTTAGCTTGACTGTTCTGAAATTCAGTAATTCCTAACAAAGTGTTCTTTCAGATTTTGTTTTCTACTACTACTCAAATTAGGATTTTGTAGACATTTAAGTTTGTTAATTGTGATTTCCCAAAATACTGCAGAACTATGGATTACTGTAGGCCCATTATATGGGTATGTCTGCCAGATTCCCTGTCCAGACAGGTACCTCCACATGATGTGCTCCAGGCCACTGGGAAACTGCCAGCCAAAATCCAGCAATAAACTGCTATGTCCAGGCTGTTGTGCCCCTGAGCTCATTCAGTTCTATTGTTTCTATTTATGCTGCCTCATGTGATACCAGCATATATATCTTTGCAACATACTCCTGTGCTGTTTGGCTCCGAGCAAGGTTAAGCTTGCAACTATGGTGCAGGCATACTGTGAGAAGGCTTATTACTATTAACTTTTGTCATGTTAAATATAGGATATGTTTATCTTGCGTCTCTCTAGGAAAACATCTTTTAACAGCCAATGAATAATCAACCCAATAGATGAGGTTAAGTTGTGCTCATTTTTTCAGTATGTTTAATTATTTAAATTGCTAATTGTCATTTTAATATGTGCATATCGGGAATTTAGCAATCTTTTCCCATAAAGATGATTTTCAACCAGCTTACTCTAATGAAATCTTATTGCTTTCACAACTGAAAGCTTCTACAGCTTTTAAAGTAATTTTTATTGCAGTTAGCTGGTGTCATAAATTAGATTTTCAAGTATTTTGATTATGAAAGGGAAATGGAGTTCAGTTAACTCTAATCAGGATTCCTGCCTGCTGACCTGGTTACCTGTATCACTGCTCTCTGTCATCCTCCAAACATCTGTTCTTTGACCCATTTTCCTTGCTGAATTTGTTGCTCCAGGGTTAGTTCTCATTCCTGTCCTCCAATACTTAAGGAAATAATTGACCATTTAAAACAAAATTTGAAAGTTATGTCTGAATTTCCTAAGCACTGTGGACACCCTATAACATAGTATAAATAATGAATGGAGTGGAGTTTCAAAACTACTATTCTGTAAAAAATATTGTTTGACTTGACAAATGCTAAGCCTTATGAAGATTTATAATAATGATTGTCAGCTTTTGCTGAATTCAAAAATTGAGAAGAAGCACTTAGATGTGAAATTAAAGAAATATATTGTACTTGACAATACCTACCTTTATAGATAAAAAGTTAAAAAAAAATTTGCTGAAAGGCATAAATGAATTTCAGTAACTACAAAGGATGTTCAAATTGTAAAAATAACAGAGGAAGTAAAAGCTGTCTCGCATGCCAAACAGACTTTAATGTGATTATTAGGTACAGGTTTTTTAAATTAAAGGCAAAGAGATCTCAGGTTTCATACTTGTGAAGTAATATCATTCACTTGTCTTACAGGATTTGAACTGATTCTGTTTGCTCTTGCAGTCACTAATCTCATGCATTTGTGTTGCAAAAACAGACTGATTGGGATTTGCTGCCTGTATAGAAAAACACTAAGGTAGACAGCAAAACAGTAGACAGGTGGCTATATTCGAGCAGACTTTCTGAATAGTCATGAAACCCGAAAGCAAAAGGTTTGGGTGGGTGCTTATTTTGTGGTGTCTCTTATACCTCCAAGCAACAGTTTCAGCCTTTAGGTCTCACTGCATGAGTTCACTCTCATTGTACTTCATATGCCTATTTTTGACAAATGCAAGCTCATTACCTTGCCAGCAAGAAAACATCTATATGAGAAATGATCCATTTTATTTTGTATACTATGTCTGTGTTAACTCAGTTACTGTGCAATCCAGTCATGGATATTCTGAAATATTCACCCTTAGCAGCTTGCATATATTTTATGTAATCAGTAGTTCTTCCAGTTGCTTATTGAAGTATAAAGACCTGCCTCTGGATTGAGGTCCAGAAGACGTTATGAATGTCTAAGATGGGATTTAGATTGCATGTAGGTCGCTCATTCTGAGAGCGAGACCTTCAAAACACCTATCTAATCCCACACACACCAGAATGTCTCTGGTGATACTTGGAGAGGAGGAAAACATGGTTGCTGTATACAGTTCCCTCACTGTACAAAGTTTTCTTCTGTGCAGTCCTGCAGTTGCCCCTATGGGTTTTGCAGACCCAAATGTAAAATAGATTAATTTCCTTCTCATAAAGCATGACCAGAGTATTCTTCTCACTTAAAGGAGAAAGTTTTTTACAGAAGACAGCAGGCACCAAATTGATGCTGCAACTTTTTAGAGTTGCTTGAATTAATGTAAATGTCCCACATACATTCTGGTGAGCTGGGTTTGAATTCCACTGCAGAATTCAAATCATTTGACACTCAGGAAGGACAATGCATTTTGCATCAACAGTCATGAAATAAGATGTCCAAGCAGGTGTTGTATTTGAGCCAAACTCGACTCTTATGTGAGGGCCCATAGTATTGAGCTAAAGATTCTCAGTGTGGATTTCAACAGACAAAAAAAGAAAAAGCATGTTCTGAAGTCTCCCAACATCCTGACAATTTTAGCTGCCAAGTTCTTCCTCTTTCTGTGTCCTGAAAGAAGGAGCAATTCTGCTGCTGCTTTAAATTAACTATTGGGGTATTTGGACACTTAAACTGGAGAGCTGCTAGTGTTCTACATCTGGTGATTTAGACCGAGTTTGCCTTTTTTGCAGGCCACCTCTTAAACTGCCTCGTAATTGAACTCGTTGTTTTGGGGATTTCTGTAGATGTAACTACCCCTTCTCCATCTGCTGTGGCACACTTCAGAGTCATACATAGCTTCAAAGTCCATAACCATAAGAAAACTGTACTGTTGCTGTCTGCAATTAGTTGATATAAGCAAATTCAGTTAAATTCCTAAGGTTTCCTAGTTCTTCCAAGAATAAAAGCATGGCGTCCTTAAAATACTCATTTGTTGTGTTAGCATTAAATTCAACACGTAATTGAAACAGTAGTTAAAAGACTAGTTATGCTACATACTTTGGGGAAGGTTGGTAACAATCTACTAAGCGAACTGTTATAAGCAGTGCCAAAACAAAGCTGGATCTTCTGATTTGAAACATCTCATTTTGAGAGGTCTAGTAAGTTGCCAATTAGGATTCTTGTGAAAATGGAGAATTATTTGGCTTCATGCTTCAGTATTTGAAGTTTCACCAATCTGTTAGTACTGGAAGACAATTTTAGCAGCCCTTTTAGTCTACAGGAGGGAAGGCAGTTTATAAAGCAGCAGATTTTGAGTCTGTCACACGAAAATAGAGGAATGGGTCATTATTGTTGTCTGTCTTAGGTCAAACGGTTCTTGATACAATTGTGGTTGCTATGAAAAGGTTATTTAGATCTAGATTGGAAGAACAACTCAGTGCAGCAGGTAGCGCTTTGGTTTTAAGAGGAGAACTTTAAATTTGGCAATTTATTCTGTGCTGTTCTGGAAGGTTAGGTTTGCAAAAGCCTGCTACTTTGACAAAGCCAGGAAAGCATGAAAATCCTTCCATGTTTGGCTTTCCTTTATGAGAAAGATGTGATTATAACTCAAGTTAGCCTTAGAGATTCAAGAAATTCCTCATTGTTCGTATTAGACTCAACTACTCACAGGCTGTTTCCACATTATTTTTTCCATAAAGCCACAGATCTTGGTATTTTTGTACAACATAACTGGACAGGGCGCATGCAGGAAGATAACAACAGGGTGAACAGAACACTGCTGCTGGGGCTGGCAAATTTCTGTTAGTTGATGCTGAGAAACTATGGCAGCTTTAGTAAATATTTAGAGAACTGCTCAGGAAGATGCTAAGAATAGTAAACAATTCTATCAGAACCTCCAGTTTTCGGTAGCACAGTAACATGTCATCCTTCCTTGCAAGAAGGAATTAAAGAAGTACAAACCTCTTGGGTTCTGACAACATTCTGAGAAAATAAGGTGGGGTTTGTAGAGGATAAGCAAGCCACTTGGCTTCCCAAATGTGACATCTTTCCTTCTGTAATTATCTGGTGCAATCCTAACCAAAGTAGCATCCTGTCCAGAGAAGGAAGGTAGATTGTTGCTCACAGAAGATTGCCAGGAGACAGGCGAAGGCTTCAGACCCCTCTTGGTGAGTGTCCTGTGAAGCTGGGCTGGTCAGGGTGCTGGAGGGGTCAGCTGAAGTGAGGTGGCTGCTGCTGCACAAGTGAGGAGTTGCTCTTCATTTTCTGCAAAAGGGCTGTTTCTGTCTGGCATCAGTAGGATCACTCTACCTCTCTTTACAGAGTTTTCCCTCTAGGTCTGTCACAGTTCTGTGCTTTTTTATGCCTGCCTTCCCTGCAGGATGAAAAGTAGCTTCTCATTCATGTGACAGGAAAATTTTCTTTTGCCTGTGCTACCAGGTCTTTTAAGCTGACTGAATAATACTTTTTTTTAATCCTGTGCACCTCTGAAGCATCGATTGTCCCATCTGAAAGAGGTGGCAGGTGTGCAGGGTAATGAGACCTAACATCTGGATGGTCACAATGAGGAATGTTTTTACTGCTAGGTGTCTTGTTGAGTAGCAACTAGTCTAGTAATCTGGACTAATTGTCAGCAGTCCAGGAGGAAACCAGCTCTGTCTGGCTTTCATCACATAAAATCATCCCTCTAATCCCAGTTGCTTTCAGTAAAGTCTTTTTGTGGCTGAAGAGCTATTGAAACTGAGTTCAGAAGGGAGTCCTCAGAAGCAAACTGTTCCTGCAGCTTCTTTCTGTAGGTCCCATAGTAAGGTGGTTTGATTTCTACTTCAGCAATTTGATTGCTTGCATCCAACCTTTATATGTCTAAGAAAATCTGTTCCACTGTGCGTGTGATCATCTGACTTATTTGTGACTTCTGTTATCCCTGATGGACTAGCGGGTTATTTGAGCATAGAAACAGCAACATTTAAAGTTGATTCATTTAAAAGAATGTGTGTGTCTGTTCAGCAGTACAAATACCTGCAGGAATATGAGATCTGCCCTCTTCTGTTCTTTTGCTTAAATCAGTTTCACAGTCTTGATCCTTATTACTTAAGGTGTCCCTAGACCCAGGATTTCTTAATGGCTGGCTAATGCTCTGGTGAAAGCTGTTGTCAATAACGGCAGGCTTTTAGCACAACTTTTCACAGTAATAGAATCATAGAATGGGTTGGGAAGAACCTTAAGATCATCTAGTCCCAACCTCCCTACCATTCTCAGGGACACCTCACACTAGATCATGTCACCCAAGGCTCCGTCCAACCTGGCCTTGAGCACTGCCAGGGATGGAGCACTCATCACGTCTTTGGACAACCCATTCCAGTGCCTCACCACCCTCACTGTAAAGAACTTCTTCCTTAGATCTAACCTGAACTTCCCCTGTTTTAGTTTAAACCCAATGCTTAAACTACCTTGTCCTGTTGCTACAGTCCCTAATGAAGAGTCCCTCCCCAGCATCCTTGTAGGCCCCCTTCAGATACTGGAAGG
>NW_009911658.1:0-17468 GCF_000696875.1 Nestor notabilis | reverse complement strand
GTTGAGGACACCAGAACTGTACGCAATACTCCAAGTGAGGTCTCACGAGAGCAGAGTAGAGGGGCAGGATCACCTCCTTGGACCTGCTGGTCACGCTTCTTTTGATGCAACCCAGGATATGGTTGGTTTCTGGGCTGTGAGCACACATTGAAGCCGGCTCATGTTCAGCTTCTCATCAACCACCCCCCCCAAGTCCTTCTCTGCAGGGCTGCTCTGAATCTCTTCTCTGCCCAACCTGTAGCTGTGCCTGGGGTTGCCCCGACCCAGGTACAGGACCTTGCACTTGGCTTGGTTAAACTTCATAAGCTTGACATCGGCCACAGAGATGAGACTGACTGGTCTATAGTTCCCCAGGTCTTCCACCTTCCCCTTCTTGAAAATGGGGGTTACATTTCCCTTCTTCCAGTTGTCTGGAACTTCACCTGACTGCCATGACCTCTCAAATATTATGGACAGTGGCCGAGCAACTTCATTCGCCAGCTCCTTCAGGACCCGTGGATGGATTTCATCAGGTCCCATGGACTTGTGCACGTTTGGGTTCTTAAGGTGGTCTCAAACCTGATCCTCTCCTACAGTGGGCCCAAGGTCTTCATTCTCACAGTCCCTGTGTTTGCCTTCCAAAACGTGGGTGGTGTGGTCAGAGCATTTGCTAGTGAAGACTGAGGCGAAGAAGTCATTAAGAACCTCAGCTTTCTCCAAATCCAGGGTAGCCAGTTCTCCCGATAGCTTCTGGAGAGGGCCCACATTGTCCCTAGTCTGTCTTTTATTTGCTGCATACCTATAGAAGCCTTTCCTGTTACCTTTCACATCCCTTGCCAGATTTAATTCTAACTGGGCCTTTGCTTTCCTAATCTGGTCCCTGGCTTCCTGGACAATGTTCCTGTATTCTTCCCAGACCACCTGTCCTCACTTCGCCCATCCACCTTCTGAATTTTCTCCGCAGATAATACTCGTTCTCAGCACAATAATACTCAATGTACATGAAAACTGTGTTTTTAAAGCATTGTTCAAGAACATCAGCAGTAGTAACTAGAAGAGTAATTAATTCTACAACTGCTTCATACTTTGAATAACAGTATTTCCAAATACATTGTTACCTAATGAAAGAATGGTAACACAAGCAAGTTATGATAAGAAATGGAGCAGAGAAAGCAATGGAGTAACTTATGTTGCATAACTTAGCAATTTTTAGTGTTATTTGAAATCGCTGTTAAGAACAAGCTGGTAGGTAACACTACTCACCACTGGAGAGGAAACTTAAGGATGTCAGAAAGTGTGGAGGAAGTGGCAACAGAAGAGTCTGCAAATTTGAGTGGCAAGAGAAATGATTAATCTCAAACAGATCAAATTGAAATACAGTTTCCTATGTTCCATAGGTTGGATTCCTAATAATCCGTTGTAGTTTAATACTGACATGTTATGATTCTTGCCCTGTGTCAGCATCTTTAACGACAATGACAGTTGAATCTGATGGACAAATAAATCTTAAGTCTAAATAAGTGATACCTGTACTGGAATTGAAAAGAGCTGGAGTAAACATGAACCATACATAGCACCTGGAAAAGGACTTGCAAAATCAACTGTATGAAGAGGAAAGCTGACCAAAAAAAAAGAAAAGGAGAGACAGTAATAGACAAATAATCTCATGTAACCTGTGAATGATGACAGCAAAGCTGTAAGAAGCTTGATGAGTTGTCAAAGTTAATGTCAACTGAAGGTGCTTTTTCAGTGTTGGAAATTGTAGGTTTTCAATATCTAAACCATACACACGGTTATTTCCAGCTTACCTGGTGAATGTTCAAATTGAAAGTCCATCAAAACATGGACAGATATCCTAATGCCTACAAAAAGAGTAAGTCTTGGAAATATTAGATGTGACAAACGGAGTAACTTACTACAAATGCTACATCTGGGTTTACCAAGTTATTAATGGCTGAAATTATCCAAAATAAGATCACCTATGGCAAGACTGTTACTTCTGAACTTGTTGCAGGTATGGGGAAATGGAAATGCCATTTGGATCTAGGAATAAACAACAATCCTTCACTGTTCTACTGCAGAGGGCTGGTTTAGATTCCAATTCAGTTAGATGTAATATGCAGGAAAATACGTATCTATCACAGGCTACCTACACTAACCTTATTTGGGAACATCTGTCTTCGAAAGGAAACTTGAATCCAGCAGACTGGTTTGCACCACTTCCAATACAAAGTTTATGTTGCATGTGTAGGCTCAGTTTGGAAGATAAAATGGTAATTGCCAACCTTTGAAAATGTCAGAGGTTCAGCACCGAGAAAACGGAACATTGCCATTGAGGTAGCAACTCGGCCCGTTTGCCTCTCTTTGGCTTTGCTTGCAATTTATTCTGCTCTATTTTGTTCAGGGAATCTTTTCTTCTGTCTTTTTCCTGCCTCCCTGGACTTACAAGTAGGCTGTAAATCTTGGGAAGAAGTTCTTAAAAATAGCAAAATGGTTTAGAAACAGTTTTCTGGAATACATGAACATAGATGGATAATGCCTTGTCAAATTCACCATGAATCCATTGCATCATTGCAGTAAGCTCTAAAGGATCAGCTACCTGTTTGCATGAAAAGATCTTCTCTTTTCAAAATGCTCTGTTATAATCCAGTTTATATAACTTAATGTATATGTAAGAGACACATAGCAGACCACCACTAAGGATCCATTCTGCTCAGCAGTCAAGAATGGGTTCCACCAAACCTTGTAAAGCACTGGCCCTCTACAGAGACACTCTGGTAATAATGAAAATGGAACACAGACTTTTAAATTTGGATTATTTTAGACTATAAACTCGTCAAGGAAGGCAGTTCCTGTTAGTGGATCACCTGTTTTAAAGAGGATCCATCCTGTTGTTTCAAAATCAGGATCACGCAGATCACAGCCTGTTAGTGACACTTAAAATGATCTGTTCATATTAGTATTCTGAGATTTCTCTTTAGCAATTAAAAGTTTATCATACTGCAACAGTAGAAACTGGAGTTTTCTATGCCAGATGTCTACCTCTGGATAAAGGGTTTGGTTAATTAGAGTTGGAAATTTTTTGTTCACAGAGTTTGCATTTAAACTTAATTATCCCAGAAAACGAGGCTTAATTTGTAGGGAAAATAAACCACTTTGCCTTGTTAAGTCTTGCCGTCATTTCGTTAAGGAGATCCAGCACTTGCCTCTTTTGAAAGCAAAGTCCTACAATTTCATGGGCAGAAAAGTGGGTAGGAGGAATCAAACAGACTTGTAGCAGATGGTGCCAAAGTATTTTAACTATTGAAGTACTCACGAATCTTGTCATAGAACAAAAATCCTGTATCTTTGTATTTTCTCCTTCTAGCAAATAGCTGTACACTATAGCTGTACAACCCCCTGCTCTACATAGAGGATGATTGTCAGTGTAAGCATTAGTTAGCTAAACCAGCAGAGGCCTGTGCTGTGGCTCTGAAGGCCTTACTGATTCATATGGTGGGTAAATGTGATCCCACATGGAGGAATTTCTGACTTTGTAGATGTGTTTCTTTGCTTTTCCTCTGGGCAGCACCCTGCCTTACACGAAATGGATGTTAACATCAGAAGTCCCGGGTTCACATAGCAGGAAACACAGGTTACCCGTCCCATGTAGTGTCGTTTCCGATTCACTGTGCTGCCTGTAAGTTTTACTTGATTTGGGTGGCTCAGACTACTTGATTTCAATTTCTAGCTTTTGCACAAAAAATTCATATTGAAAAAACTGAAATCAAAATCAGGTCTTCATAAAACATTTTCAGGAATGAAGAAGTGAGTATATTTCTTTGAGTACTAATTTTAAGGTACTGTTATGTGGTACTTGAATTTTGGACTCTAGATCATTTGATATAAGACAGATGCTAAGTGTTCAAAAGGATCTTAGTTTTAAATGCAGCCTGATTTCTTTGTTATCTATAGTGAGGCCTAGAAATCTGGAATGGGGAAGCTCCCAATTCAGGGTGGGGAGAAAACCTATTTTCTTACATAAGTTAAAATGAAAATGCTAAATCTGGTGTTACTTTTGTCCCATGACACAGATTTTGGTATAAATGGAGGGGTTGAAGCAGGCAGCTCTTCATCCTCTAGGTTCTCAGTAATAAAGTTTTTTCACTAAACTATCAGGACTTGGGAGGTGTCTTTGCTGGTTTTGGCAGTTAAACTGTCACGTTATTTTGGGACCAAATGTGGGTCCGTTAGTGTGCTTCATAGCCCAGACTTGTGTGGGTTTTGTTCTTTTGTACTGGGAAACTAATAGATAGAAGATAACTCGTTTGTTTCCTTTCCCCCCACCCCCCTTGTGGTATTTTCAGGTTAGAAAATAAGGGGTTTACAATGAAAGGAAATAAAATTTGACTATCAGCTGTGATGTATAATGGTGATAGTAACAGGAATGTGTGGCTTGCATCATTTTAATGAGGAAGGAATGTTTTTTAGAAAGGACAAAGTGTAGAAAGTTACTTTTGGCAATTTGGGATCCATGTATGAACCAGGCCAGGAAAAACATCAGTGTCACCATCTTTAATGTGTGTTTGATGTTGGTGTTTTGCAGTGAAATGCTAATGACTTCTTCAATAGCCCAGATAATGTAATTTTTAATAGTCTCTTCTTGTTGTTTTCATGCAGGTTACCATGAAAGCCAAACAGCTGAAGGATTCTGTTGCATATACACCAGGTGTGTGCTGCTAGATCCTCGGTGATGCTTATAAAAAACGCTGTGTTTGGATTAGAGCTGTGCAAATGCAGTGCATTTTGTACCTTTCAGGGTATGCTTTCCAGGAGGACTTTTGGCCCCTTGCCTTACTTCCAGCAAAGAGAAGAACTGCTAGTTATTCTGAGGGAACGTTTCCTTTTAGCTACGTCCTCCTGGGCTTTCTTACTCAGTTTATTTTGGGTTTTGTTCATTTGTTCAGGCTGTTATCTGTGTTTGTATCAGTGTGGTAATTTATTAGTACTTCACGTATACCAGATAAGTTCATAATTGGCAAAGTTCATTGCTTCATAACAAGTATCTTGATTTCTCAATAAGCATTTTCCTTAAGCTCTTAATCAGAAAAGCTTTCTCTCCTCTCTGCACTATTCCCAGTACTTAGTTGCAGCAGTTCCCTGCATGTTCGTGGTTTGGTTTCGTACAAGTGTAACAACAATACTTGTAACAGGTATCATTAGGCTCTCCGAGCTTAAAACGCTGGCCCAGAATTCCAAGAATGCCAAAGTCAACGTGAATTTGCCAGACCACATCATCACCCAGCGAGAAAGGGAGGAGGAAGAGGAGGAGGAGGGGAACTACAATCATATCCCAGAGCAGATGGATGTCCAAACGGATCAAAAGGAGACCACTGCAGGTGAAACTAGACACCGAAGACGAAAAATTGTCAAAGCACCTGAAATGACTCTGCCAGCAGCGAAAGAGGCACCGGAAGAGAAGGGCAGGGGAAGGCGCCAGAAGGATTTTGATAACACCGAGCAAGAGGAAGAGAGTGATGATGAGAGCAGAAAAAGAGAGAAAAGCCGTGCCCCAGAAGAACTGTGGACTCAAAATCAACAGAAACTTCTTGAAATGGCCTTGCAGCAGTATCCAAAGGGAACATCGGACCGCTGGGATAAAATAGCAAAATGTGTTCCTGGAAAAAACAAGGTACGCTGAGCTTTGTTTGAACTGCTGCATAGATCGAGGGGAAACAGGTTTTCTACCAGTTTATGACTGCCTTAAGAACTGAGGGTCTGTGCAGACAGGTGAGGTCTTTACTTAGCCTAGCACAGCCCAGACATAATCAACCTAAAGGGCATTACTGGCATGTTTGTTGCTTTTATTTAAAATACATTTTCACTTAATTCAGTTTGTTTGATCTATTACAGAAGATGTTGAAATACCTCCTGTTCCATTTAAAATACCTCCCTCTCCTCTGCCTTTCAGATCTTCAGTTGCAGGACAAATTAGATTTTAAAACAAATTTTGATTCAAACTTAGTAACCAAACGTTGCTGAGCCGCTTTGCTTACACTTTTACAATACCTTTCTCAACCCATCTCAATGAACAAACAAAATAAGTAATCCATCTGCAAGTGTTAAATGCTCAATAATCTATCTAATGTTCTTTTCGTAAGTATAATCTTTTTAAAATAGCCTTCATTGTCATTGATAGAGTTGGTCTGTGCTAAATTTCCTAATAGCTGTGATAGCACACACTTTGCTTGCTTCAGTCATCGTAGCTGCAGAAAATCCCCGTTCTATTTATGCCAAACACAGTGTGAGAGCAGGAAACATGGGGAGGGAATTGGAGTGTTTCCCTGGCTCTGAGGCTGTTCAGTAATACCTGGTGTCAGTAGCTGCTGCTTTAGTGCCCATTGAGGCTTGTCCTAACCTACCTGCAGAAGAACTGTTCTGAAATAGATATTAAAATGCAACTGTTTCATAATTGCCTTTACAGTCATTTCAAGAAGTACCCGGCAGCTGGTTTCTTGGGGGTGTGTGCTCTTTAAAGAAGGAAATTATCCATGAAGAAACGTGAATTTAATGTATATTAAAAACATTTAAAAAGTAGGAAAATGAAGGTTGTGAAGCACTGGCACAGGTTGCCCAAAGAAGCTGTGGCTGCGCCATCCCTGGCAGTGTTCAAGGCCAGGTTGGACTGGGCTTGGCGCAACCTGCTCTAGTGGAAGGTGTCCCTGCCCATGGGGGGCAGGGGAGTTGGAACTGGATGAGTTTTAAGTCCCTTCCAACCCAAACCATTCTGTGTTTCTATGATAAATTGCAAGGTCATTTTTTCTAATCCACTCTTCACTAGATGTAGATTGTCCTTCTGAAATTCAGTGCACAACTTCAAATCAAACAAAACCCCCAAAGCCCCAGAACCTGGCTCTTCTAGCATGTATTAGTGTTAAAGGAATAGTAAAATATCAAGCTTCGATTAACAAACAGCTTTGTTTTTCCTTTTAGGAGGATTGTATAGCAAGATACAAGCTGCTCGTTGAACTGGTACAAAAGAAAAAAATGGCTAAAAGCTGAATGTTCTGAGCAGAAGAGATGTAGCTCATCTTTGTCAAAATGGGGTTTTAAATCTCATGTGCAGGAAACTGCATCTTTGTACCTCAGTATTTCTATAAGTCATGTGCCTTAGTAAAAGAGAATATTAATAAATCTTATACCATCTTACCTGGTTTGTGTGTTGAAGAACAAAGGTATATTTTTGTGTTGGAGAGCTGCTGATGCACACGTGTGATAACAATGCCTTAAAACCTAGTGGACCTTCAGGAAAACCCACACCGGTAATTGCATGCTGGATTGGGTGGGTTTACAGCCAGCGACTATGCAGAACATAAAGAATTTGTATGTGTTTTGAAGAGGGAATTGATCTGAAACTGTTCAGCAGCATAGGAAGAATGGAACTCTGCGCTCAAAATACATTTTTCTTTCTTGCAGCTATAAATCCAAGGCCATGTGCCTGTGAGCATGTGTGTGCTCCATGAAACAGCCAGTCATCCTGACAGTGCTTTGAAAGTAGTAGGATTTCGAATCTTAATTTCCACGGACATTTATATGCACCTGCAGTAGAACACCTTTTTTACCAGCCCCGCAGCCTAATACACCATGATATTTGACAGTGCTGTTTACTTGGTGAAGTAGAAATGAGTAATAACATTAAAGGCCTTAATTTTTTCGTTAGAAATTAAGATATATATGGCGTTTACTTCAGGACCAGTTTTTAAGTACAGAGTAGGACTTACAGCTCACATCTGTGGGCTAAGAGGAGGGGTTTGTATACCCCGGGTGCAGTATAGCTCGCTTTTATATTTGAAGAACAGGTAATAAGGGTTATTATTCCTTAGTTGCTATTTTATTTTTCATAATCTTGGAATAAAATGCTGGAGTAAAGGGTACTTTATGGGCTGTAAATTATATCATAAATCACAGCAGTGATCATCGTCTTTTGCAAGAAAGATTAAGGACTTGCTTTTCTAAACTGATTATTTATCACTTCTAATTTTATGAAATTCTGATTTAAAATCAGGATTCTGATAAGTTTTTGAGCTTTAATTCAGAATTAGAATTAAAGTGGATCATGTACCCGAATTCAGAGTCAGAACTTGGTGGCTGAGAATCTCTGTTAGCTTTCTGCCATTTACACTGTTGACTTTCTCCAGTGACTGTTTGCCAGTTGTGTGGCTTCTGACAGATTAGCATTTCACAGTGTTTCATCCCATTCCCGTAAAACTTGAAGGGAGAAGTATTTAGAGCAGGTTACAGTGTTCCATGTGTTCCTTTAACAATTGGAACTATGTAAAAAAATCTTAGTAGAAATAATGGTATTATGGAAAAGTTATTAGACACAAAATAACACATCTAAATTAAGCTAAACACAGTTAGAAGCTGTGCCATGACCTGTGCGTGCTGATCCAGCAAGTAGTTCTGTGCTGCTAAGCCACATATGAAGGAAGAGTCTTAAGTGAGACCAAGTGAGGTGCGTTCAAGAGGTATCAGGAAATCTTAACTTTAGAAAGGTATTAGTCACCCTTGCAGGTAGATGACTTTGGCTGTAAAGCAAGGAACTGAAATGGCTACAAAGAGAAGATGGGCGAGTTGGGGAAGTTAACCCAGTGGAGCATTGATGGGGCTGGGGTGGAAAAACACAAGCGAATGGAGATTTATTGTTCATGAAAAAATAGACTGGTAATTGGAGTATTTCTGCCTCAAAAGAAGAAAGCAAGTAACAGGAGAGTGTAGCCTGTGAGGATAAGAGACTCATCTCTCCTTTCTGCTCTGGATTTTCAAGCCTTCACCTGGAGTGGCGTGCGCAGGTCAGTGTGTCACACTTCAAGGAAGATCCAGATCATCCAGAAGAGAGCAAAGAGAATGATCCAGTCTACAAAGCACCTAGGAAGGACAGAGGGAACTGCTGGTGTTTGCTCTACACGAGGGAGCATGAGAGAGAAATCCTCAAGTACGTACAAGGAGAGCTTTGTGATCACCTTGTGATCTCTGTGTCTCCCTGATGCTGGTGATGCAGAACTGTACTTGGCTGTTGTGGCTCTGAAGGATAATAATGCATGTCCCTGTTGGTGGCAAATCACACTGGAAGGAGGCACTGGGGGCAGACTTGCCCGGGGGTCAGTACTCCCCTGCACTGCTGCAGATACAGGTCAAATGCTAAGCTACAGCATCGGAGTGTGGTCACATTGCAGCTGCACAACCATACACAAGTAAGTAGAATATGGTTGAGATGTGATAAAGGTTAATAGTGCTCTAATTTAGGTTAGTTTAGTTCTAGAAGAAAGTCTGACAGATGCTTGTTGTGCAGTGTTCTGTAGGTCTAAATGTTTGGGCTACATTCTCAACTTCACAGCTGTCAGTGTATGAGCTAATTAAAAAGTTGATTCAGGAAGGTCTTGCAATGATGTGACCTCTTCATGAGATGACAGGGTCTGGAAACAACAGAAACAGGGAGTGTTTGGCTTTAGAAGAGCTTGCCTTCAGGCAGAGCCAACAGTGACATCTTAGCGCAGCCTATGGAAAACAGGCACCAGAAAATAGGTCGGTTTAAACATCACACGATGTTGCTGGAAGAGCAGCTCCTGCTTGACATGGTTTGCATGGAGAAAGCTGGTAAACCAGGACTGGAGATGTCACAGGCTGCCCAGACATAGTTGGCTGCTGTAAGCTGGAAGGTGTTGTCACTGTTGCCAGTAAAGCTGGATTTTGGTGGGAAAAAGCAGCAGGAAGTTCAGAAGCCCATTAACATGGAACCCTTCTGGAGCGCAGCGCACGTGGCCTGTGCTGCTCTTGTGACACTGAACCTGGAGCAGTTCCCAGCACCCTGGAGGGCATTTCCATCACCACCCACTTTGCTGCCAGGGGCTGTGCAGCAGCTCGGACTGCTCTGGCATCAGAGGCATTCCACAGGGACGGCAGCATCGGCTTCTGCTGAACTGGTGCCAGATCAGCCCCAGCCCATCATCTTTGATGTCAGGATCTGCAAAGTCATTGAAACAAGGTTGGGTTTGGCTGCATCTGGCCCTCACGTGAACTTGGCTTTGATGTGGTCTCTTCCTTTACAGCGCTTGCGAATTGGATTTTTGTTTGGATGTCAGAACTGTCCTTTTCATTATTTCTCTGCTGTCGACGGTCCATCAGGACTATGTGTGCTGCGAAACATCTTGGGCTTCTGGCACCCATCTCTAACAAGTGGAGATTTTTAAGAATGTCCTGAACTTCACAACATCACAAGTATTTCCAACTTTGCCCCTTTCCTGCTTCTCTACATCTGAAAAGGAGGCTGACACCAGAGTTCAGGCAGTCCCTCTCAGATCAAAGAAACACACAAGGCAAATCAGGACTTACCACTACTGCTGGTTCCTGTGGTACTGATCCAGCAGGAGCAAGACGACAGACTGATTGATAACCTCCTGTCTATCTACCAGGTAAAGTTTTTGGCTTCAGCTTAGGTCTGTGAATACAGCAGCAGCAACGTAACCTTCCTGATTGTGACTCCCAGCAAAGGGACACTCAGGACTCCCTGGTGGGCATATTGGGCTTTGCTTCGCTCCTACAGGTGTAGCAGCGTGAAGTATAAGTCCAGTAGCCCAGCCTACAGGTGCTATGTACTCTCCCTCCTTAGCACCAACTAACAACAGAGCCAGAAGAAAGGTGGCACCCAGCGCTAGAGCTTGGCTAGATGGTTTAGGTTTAATCAGTGAAACATCCAGTTTTCTGAGCCTCTTCGCCCAAGAGCATAAAACAGTCATCAACCACCCCAGGAGTGTAGTGAATTGTTTCTAGCCCGCATGGCGGAGGAGCCAGGCAGGGGTTAGTGGTGCCCCTCGCTGCACCAGGTGACAATTCACATTCCCCTAGTGTTAGTTCTGAGCTTGCTCATTTACCCATCTTCTTTCAGGACTCTAGTTTTACCCACTTGAAAACAAAATAAAGATGTTCCATGCCTGGGCCTCAAGCAGATGGAGTAGTATACAAATAGCACAGGCCTTTGGCAACACCATCTTCCTGCTGCTTGTTCCAAAAGTTAAGTCTCAGCCTGAGGCTGTGCCTGATCAACAAGGGGCTAAAAATTGTGAGGAAGCCAGAATGCATCCCTTGTGTGCCACAACCTCATGGTTATCTTCACGTGACTGGGAACTAGAAGGCGGTAAGTCCACCTCTGTTTCCCAACCCCTCCATAGGCAGTAAGCAAAATTCCTAGAACAAACATAGAGCTGGTTTTACAGAAAACATGGTACAAAAATTACAGCAACAACCAAAGGCCTCCGTCACCTCTGCGCAGGCACCGCATCCGTAACGCACCCATCCCATCTGAACAGGGCACTTGTGAAGCTATTCCAAATGAACTGGGGCCCTGAGAGCAACAGCTCCCTCCCGCTCCTGCAGTTTCACGGCAATTCCTCATTGAAGGATGAAAGCAAAAAGCCCTGACACTGGACTAGGGCACAGGGCTGCAACTGCACATTTATGTTACGTTCAGCAAGCACAAGTCCAGCCCTGCAGCTGCATCAGGCCTTTGGGGAACACAAACTGACATGAAAAACATTTTAAAGGCTTTGTCTTAACAAACGTTAGTGGCCACGTGCCATGGAAATGGTTCCTCTCCTGTGACGGTACCAGCAATAGTCTGTTCTTCCACCAGACTGATGTGCACACAAGCAGTGTATACGACTATAAACATTATTAAAGTTTATTAACAAAAGCTTTGTACATATCTTTTCATACACTTGGAATTTTACATCTTGTCAAAATAACAGCACATTTCCATCTTACCTTTTGTACAAATTGTTACAGAATATCCACCAGTGGGTCGAGTAAGTAAAATAAACCACTGGGTTACTTTTGGAAAGTATCTACAAAAGTGATTTGTGACATTTTTAAAAAATTCCTCAGAACATATAAAAATAAATTATTTTTTACTTTGTCAATTAAATCTACTAATTAGAAATATTACAAATCAAAATATCAATGTTTTCTTATGAATTCTTCACAATACAAAACAGATTCACAAAACTTTATTTACAGAAATGAGGTAAGAACTGTGCAATGTTTAACTAAGAAACATATTGCAGAATTAACATGTTCTTCCAAGTAAGTACACAGTGGAGGTCTAATTACAGCTGGGTCGTTTCCTCTAATAACTCCCACTTTAGTACTGGTAGTGGTCATTACCCCATCGAAGCTGTCCTTCACCACACTGCATAGACTCACGCCATCAATCAGCTACTGTCGCGAGCGTTGTTGGAACACAAGTTCACCCGTTTCAACCACTGGTAAATGTTAGTGGGCAATAAGAACTCACTTTTTTGGTAATTTATTAGTGAAAATGGACCCAGGTAACAATCTGCCTGAGCTTTCTACAGTGGTATAAACACCTCTAGTAAAGGCAGAACAAGGCTGCTGGTGCTACACAGGAGATTCCCGCTGCTAACAAGGACACGTCTAGTGCATGATCAGCTGTTTGCAGCCATTTCAACAACATGGAGGTAGCAACAGGCACTTGGTTTAGGCCAAACACGACACATACTTCTTCCAGTGTGGCCTTCTCATCTGGTAAGAAAACTTTGTCACTGGAACCACACCGGTTCCTTTAAAAACCTCAGAATCTAAAACCTACACCGAAATCAATAAACTTTGGATTCCGTACTGTAATTCTTACTCAGGAAAAACTTCCACTATATAACAACAGGAACTCAAAGGAATAAAAAGTTCAGAAGTGGATTCCCTTATGAGTCAGGTTTCAAAACAGGCGTGTAAAAAAGAAACAGCAAAGAGCAAGTCCCAGCTGCCATCTTAAGCTTGTTTAAAAGGATACACTGCAACTGCAGCAGCAGGTCAGACTGGCAGGGTTGGGTCAGTCTGGTTTTTAAAACGGCTCCAAAACCAAAATAATGCAGGACTGCAGACAGTTCTCTAGCCTTTAAATTTCTAAGATTAGGACTGAAGAGTCAAGTACGTGTTTCGCTACGGTTGAATTTGTACTTAGTACCATCGTTTTGACAAAATCATTATGGTTTGCAGAGTTTTTATCTACTTCACAGTCTGAAACATTAAAAAGTACATCATTTTAGTGCAACAAGAAAGCAAATGAAAGCCTACCAAAAGATCTCCTTATGAACATGATTAACCTTTTGCTGTGCAGTGAGAGTTCCTTGTTGCATTTCTTCAATCTGCAGGCAGGCAGACTGCAGCTTGCAGCCAGATGAAGTGCTTTAACAGCAGGACGTGCAGTTCTCAAGTAGCATTCAAACGTCAACTCTTCTCTGATGCAACTGGTCCAGTTTTATCATTGAGCCTCTGTGTAAGAGAAAATACTTCTAAAAATCAGATTATAACATACGGAGGGAAGTAAAATTAAATTCATATAAAGGACGAAGCAGATGAGTACGTTCACTAGTTACCTGCATGGTAACTTTTGCATTGTAAAGAATCGTCATGTATTGTAGAAGAAAAAGTAGGAAAGAATAATTAACAGAGTACTCCTGCACTGAAGCAACTCACAGGAAGGTCATCGCAGCCACCATTAGAAAACACCAATTTTGCTTCTACTTCCAAAAGACTTGCTGTTCCTGGCTGTTGGTCCCTCCTCAGAACTGCAAAGTGGTCAAGACAAATACCAGGTGACCCCTGCTACCCCTTGGAGAGGGCTGAAACCTACACTCCTCTGTCAGAACAGAAATACAATTTCCATTTTGCCCCTGCCACAATTGTCTGTTTGTCACAAATTGCTACAAAGACACTTCCTGCAAGTACAGAACAGGACTGGGCAAAAACCTCATCTCATTCACTGAGCATTCAGGAGTGCCTGAAAACCTGTTCTAACTAGAAACGAGATTAAAACATTGAAACTTCTGGCAAATAGAGAATTTGTCAGAAATTCTTTTTTGATTAAAACAGTTCAACAATCCAATGCAATCTGTTTCAATCCTAACCTTAAAATACAAATAAATTAAAGCAATTCCAAAAGAAATTTATTTCTAAGAGTTTTGTTCAAAAGATGCTCTGAGATTTCCTGGAATTGTTTACAGTTAACAGAAGAATGAAACCTAGACTTGTAGCAGCATTCTTATAAGACACAGTAGTGGTGCCTGGTCACGCTGCCCAAACCTTGTAACAGCCATTTCAAGAAACTCAAACTAAGGTCACAGAGAATAGTTTGTTCTGATGTAACCCGAATATTCCATTCACTTAATCCCATTCACTGATTTATAGAAAATGAGGGGAGATAATTAAACATACCAGAACAAATCATGATCATTTCCCAGTGAAGGCAAGGCACTGAGCAAAGCCCTGGGACAGACCCCTGTCAGTCAGCAACGGGGATGGAGCGTGACCTTCGTGGAACCCTGCACTTTGCAGTATGGTCACGACATCACAACAGACCAAACTCCTTCCCTTCATCCTCTCTTAACTGTGTGACCCTTAGAGAATCAAGTCTATTCTCTGACTCCCTGAAGAAAGAATTTCTGGTTTGGGGGATAGAGCTTACAGGCAAATGCTGAAGACAATGGACCATCTTTGCCTTGTTTCCTTATCTGTCTAGAAAAGGTTTTATTTCACCTTCCCAACAATGGGCTCCTCATCTCCTAAGTCATCAACTGATTCCTGCAGGTCCACAGTGCCTGGTGCCTGGCCAGGACAAACTCTTCCTTCAAGTAAGGCGGTACAAGGAATGATTTACAAAATAGGGGACACAAAGTTGGGGAAGAAGGTGGGACGAGGCAGACTAGGGCCACAGTTGTAATTACAAGAGGAAGGCAAAAGTGTCACTGGACTGGTGTCCTGATCCAGGGAAGAAGGAGTGTGCAGCAGACAGGCTAGGTGTAAGTGACTACACGTTCACAGGAGTTCTAAACCTCATTAAGTGCAGGCCAAGGCTCAAGAAAAAAATGAAAGGAAGAAAACAAAGAAAAATATCCACTGCCCTTGAGTGGCTAATTCAAGCACATGACTTGTTTCTTATCTTTTAGTTACCTCATGGAAGTAACTACATTGAAAACGGGGTGAGAAATATACTTACTGTCACCTTCTGAGTTGCATTCTCCCCATGAATTGTAAGGAATGGGTTAGTAGAAGCTGCATTAAGTGGTGAGGCCTGTGTGCCTGAAAGCAAGTTGTTTATGGGTATCTGTGCTCCTCCAGTAATCTGCAATTGCTGTACTTCAGACTGATGGTGTTGGTGGTGGTGATGCTGTTGCTGCACTAATTGATATAAAAGGGCCTGATGTTGTTCCTTGAGTAATATAAGGAGAGGGAGGAGAAAATAGAAAATAAATCAAGAATTAGTTATTGAAAAATAGCTCCTCCCGGGGTTCTTGCTTATCCAGATCTTCAGTCAGTGCAACCCTTAACCTAATCCCAGCTAATTTAGGTTACACTAATGAAGTTCCACAAGACTGTCGGAAAGAGAAGAAAGCGCCTATAAAATTTCCCGAAATCAGTAGCTCAGCGTAAGTTCACAGCTAAGCCCGAGAAGAACATCGAACCGTGTTTGTCGAAGTAATAAAACTACACAATGAACCACACAAATGGCTACACCAGTTCCCTAATGGCCTATACGAATAGTGCAAGGCACAGTAAAGACGGCTCACAAGGATATTGTTAGACTCCATACATGGTCCCAAACTCTGCTGCCCACAGCTGATGCTGAGAGAGACAAACCACTCTGTCCACATGGGACTGAACAGGACTGAAGGCACTAGGGAACGATTCTTCCAGCAATACACACAGCCCAGTGATACCCTGAAATTTAGCATGACTATGATCCAAAAACATTGAAGGAACTGAAAAACTAAAAACTTATCAAACCCTGTAATATCAAATTAAACACATTTCTAGTTCACCCATGGAGTTTATCCATGCCTTAGAATGCAACAGAGGAATAAATCATAATTAACTGGTAAACTTACTGATGTGAGTTGCTGGCTACTTAGTAGCTGCTGAAATTGCTGGTGTTGTTGATGGAGTAGAAGTTGTCTCTGCTGGTCAGGAAGTAATCCTAGTCCCGAGGCACTGCAGAGATGAACAGGGTAATACTGTAGTTTGTATGAAAGTATGGGAACTTCTTACTTCAGCTTTCAGATTGAAACATAGAGAGTATGTATATGAATAGACAGTTCCTATTTAGCATCTTGATTGGATACTGTCAGGTTGTCCGTCCACTTGCACTTTCGATACACACCTAGACGTTACCACCACCACCACCCCAGTCTCATTTATACCAAGCAACAGCAACATCTTGCCTCTAACATAAGTCTGCAATGTGCACATTATTTTAAACTCTGATAATAATTACATTTCTACTTTTTTTTTCAAATACATTATACAGAAAGGCCAGGTTTTATAAGACAGCTCTTGTCAACCTTTAACACTTGGTTAACATTTACTTTGCCTTGATTTCCTTCTAATTCTCATCTTTTGTTATATTCAAACCTGTAACTATTGCCTGTACCTTGTGTGTAATTCAGCCTTGAAGCGGGCCAGCCAGTGCTGCTGTGGAATGAAGCAGGCTGCCTCTGTGCTTGCCTACTACTTCGCTCCCAGTCCCTATTTTCATGCCTAGATAAAACTTTCTGCAGCTATTTAGGAAACAGGGCAGGGAACTGATCCAGCTGACAACTGGTCTGGAAATAAAGGGTTTCTTCAGCTGTGCCAGTTCACTGCAAGACCAACAGCAAGAACAAGGGTGGTTCCGGAAGAGAAGACCAGGAATACAGCTGGATTTACTTTTTCAGAACCAGTGTTACCTTTTACTAATTTAAAGCACCCACTGAATTCCCGGGGTGTTAGTTTCACGATAGGTTTACCCTGTTACTGAAAGGTTAAGTATTCCCCTTCAGCTGTACGTTTCTGTCCCCCTGCCCCACACGAGCTCTTGCACAATGAGTTGCATCTTGTGGGAAATGAGCTGAATCTGAAGCCAATACAGAACACACTGGAAGATTACATGTTAATGTAGACGAGGTTATTGTGTGAAGGCACAAGCACTAGCGCTTGCCTACCAGCAAGGTGTGCATAGGATGACCAACAGGACAACAGGATTGCTTCTTCTGACTGGTAGCAAGGAATTAAGTCAACTTAAATCAGCCACAATTTCACACAGTTGTGGCTGACACAGTTGTGGAATTGTGCGACAATCATTTAGCCCTTTAGGACATAGTACGTATCTTCCCTTTCTACAGTAGCTGGGATACTGTAGGCTGGCTCCAGGATCACTTTAACACTTAACTTTGTATTAACCAGAGAATGAAAATACACGTAGCACCACCAATCTCTTCGCTGGGACGGGGAAGCAACACAAACTGTTTCATCTTCACTGGATGGCCTCAGTGCTACGGGAAACATGTGCTGGGCTGCACTTATTATTTCCTATAGGGAATGAGAAACGTACATCAGTGGGAACCTCCATGGGGCCAGATGGGATCCACCTGATGGAGCTGGCAGAAGTGCTCTCTGAGACACCT
>NW_009911657.1:0-6142 GCF_000696875.1 Nestor notabilis | reverse complement strand
GGTGTGGGGTGACGGCCCGCGGAGCGCTGCAGCAAGCAGGGGCTGAGCACCCCACATGTCGCGTTCCCCGGTGATGTTCACAACGAGTAGGTGATCAGTAAGGAAGAATGCAGCCTTTCCAGCACAAACATCGAGTCAAAGCCAGCAGGGGAAACGGGAGCTGTGCTGCTGGGTCAGCCGTGCCCGGACCACTCGGACTGAGCCCGCCTGTCCCCGGCTACTGGCTTCAAAGCTTGGGTGGGATAATGTGGTGACGTTACCAAGTAGGATGGTGGTCCTTCGGTTGGGAAGCCTTTTGTATTACACTCTTCTAGTCTACCAAAAGCACTTAATACTTGATTTTCTTTGCCTTTCCCTTCAAGTGTGCTGTGCTCCGTCTCTTTTCCTTTGGTTGTATGGTGAATAGATACCAGTTCAAAAGTGAAATGATAGTACCAGGAGGCATTGACTTCCCATGGGTACATCCAGTCTGACTGGTCTCACTGCAAACTCAATGGGAAAAAAGTATGATAACCACAATCAACATTTTCTGCCCTCGTCCTCAGAATCTGCAGCCATACTTCCTGCTATTTATTTTTCTGATGGAAAGAACCTTTGGCCACATTTAGAGCTTAAAAAAAGTAATCATAATTATGAGGGATACTCTGGATTGCAAATACAGAGGTGGTATTTTTTCTGCCTTCTGGATCATTATTAAAAGCCACGTCAGTACTATTTTAACAGGCCATTTAATTTAATTTCTGAGGGGTTTTTTTACATTTAGAAATTGGGTTTTGTACCTAATCCTGTAATTCTGTAATTAGTCCCCTGTGAACTCTCAGCCTGTATGTTATTACCTTATGCGGATTAACTGAGCTTTTGCAAGAATAAACATTGTGTTTAAAGGCTTTTAAACAGACAAAATAGGCCACAAACAGTTTCTTCAAAGTTTATGTGCAGGGCTCGCGTTTTATTTCATCTTGCAACTGTCCTGGCCCCAAATGCTGCTGTAAACTAATGATTACAAAATCAAACTTTGAGGAGGTTTTCCATAACCCTTTGTAGGGTGTCTTGGAATTAATCTGGATTAAAATATATCCTAATTCTCATACTGAGCATTGATGGGAATTGCAGTGTCACTATATGGTAATTTAACTCTTTTTTTTTTGTCCAGCAAAAAAATCCAACAATTTTGTTGGCATTGTGAGATGGGCCTTTCACAGTTCACAACAGCTTTTCCAAATGACACTTCGGGATCATTGTGTTCTGTATGCATTTTTCAGTGATAAAGCTGAAAATGTAGTCTAAAACCAACTTGAAGACCTCCCCACAAACACAGACTACAGAAGGTTTGTTGCTGCTGTTGCAGTTGGAATTTGGATAACTGCTCTCCGGTCCCCAAAATACCTGTTTCTGGTTTTGAACCTTTTGCTTCAGTCTTGGTTTAAATTCCATTTCCCTTCCTTGCTTTTGAATGCAGAACAAGGGTCTTCTGTGCCCCATCATCCCTGTCCCCTTCCCGTTTATTTATGAACCAGGCACTGGGAACCTGAGGCTGAAGGCAGCAGAAGGTGTATTAAGATGTGTGAGTTATGCCTCTCATTGACAAACTCTGTCTGAGTTTGCCCTACACAGGACTTCTGAAACAGCACGTCTACCAGTTTCCTCCTGGGATCACAGAGATGAGATCTGCAGGCGTGAAAAATCTGTCAAAAGATGAAATTAGATCTTTAATCCTGTAAACCAGGGACTGGCAATCTTTCATGTGTAAAATCAAAGAGCGTTTTCTTGCCTTTCCAAGCGTGCTGTCAGGAACCCCAGTGAGGTGGCACCACTTTGGTTATGAGGACTTCAGTCCACCTACCGTAATGATTTATCACTACCACTAGCAGAGCTCTTGGAACAGGGTAATCTCAAAAGATTTGACCGAGGAGAGGCTCTTAAAGCACCAAAGGCTCTTAAAGCACCAAAGTCTTGGTTAAACCAAGCCCAAAAGCTTGCTCATGAGGTTCCTCAGCCAGAGCTTGTCTACTAGCAGCTTGCATTGCCATTTACTGAAGAAGGGACAAGGAGAACCAGCTTTGAAGATGGTTTATCTGATTCTTGGTCTAAACTAGATGAAGGGAGAGACTGTGTGGTTCAAAACCACTGGCCTGTGCGTCAGGTTGTCTGTGAAGGACGCTCAGGAAAATAATCACAGCCTGAGTGAAGCTGGGATGTGAAAGTGCATCGGAGTATCTCAACTCTTGCATGGAGACCCTTGCTCAGGATTAAAGCAGCTAACTCTAGTTGGCTTGCTTCATTCTGAAAGTCAAATATAATAAATTCAATTATCTACTTCCAATATAAAGACTTAATTTTCCCGTGGTTTACAATGCAGACAAGCACTCGGCTTGGGTAGCAGAAAGAACAAGCATATAGTGTGAGCTCTCTGTGCTACCTTGGGTTTGGAAACTGTGAAGTAAATTACCGTCCAAGTAAGGAGAACATGAAATCACATGAACAGCAAAACCCCCTTTTATTTACCTGATTCTGTGGAGATGCATTTAATGAGAAATACCTTTGTGTTCCGTGGCCCAGGAATATATTTTCCAGGAGGTTTTAAGCAGCACATGAGCTCTATCAAATTTCGTGGTGATGTCAATCAGGACAAATAGCCCTTGTCCCTCTCTTGGCACATTCCTGCATACAATTGCCACTCAATTACCACCAGCCACTTAATCAAGGATGAATTTTTATGCAGAAAGCCTGTGTGTGAGGGTTGGTTTTAGTTCCTCTTGCCTTGTGACAGCACGGCCTCACAGCCAGTTCTGTTCATTTAGTGAATGGCACTTGATAAGAGCAACACAAGGCTCTGCCCTTTGCATTAGTGGCTGAAAGAAAAGCCAGGGGAAAGAAAAACCACTTTGCTTTTCAAAAGTGGTATTTCGTGAAGCATTATAAAGTGTTCTGGACTGTGTGCATGTCCTCAGCCCTTTCATCTCTCTCCCCAGCCCTTGGCATGTGCAACAGACTTCAGAGAGACAGCGCTGGGATTTCTGCCACTTTATCACAGCGGGTTTGCTCTTCAGTGACTTCATAATCCAGCTGCACAAAACACCCTCCCTGTTGCCTCTGTGTCTGGGGGCAGGTGACAGCGAGGGGCACCATCTCAGCTGGGCTGCAGGCTTGTGCAGTGGCTGCAGTGAGATGAGGTTCCTCAGGCAGGTTCCTAAGCTGCTCATGCCCTGACATGGAATTACACAGCCTGACACAAAAACCTTTGCAAAAGTTTTCTATCATGTGTACAGACTGTTTTCATATGTACTAGAGGTTGTGTGATGTAAATAAGCTGAGACCATAGAATCACAGACTGGTTTGGGTTGGAAGGGACATTAAAGCTCATCCAGTTCCAACTCCCTGCCACAGGCAGGGACACCTTCTACTAGTGCAGGTTGCTCCAAGCCCCTGTGTCCAAGCTGGCCTTGAACACTGCCAGGGATGGGGCAGCCACAGCTTCTCTGGGCACCCTGTGCCAGCACCTCAGCACCCTCACAAGAGAAGAACTTCTTCCTTATATCTAATCTCAGTCTCCTCTCTGTCAGGTTAAAGCCATTCCCCCTTGTCCTGTCCCTACAGGCCCTTCTAAAAAGTCCCTCTCCCAATTTCTTGTCAGCCCCTTTAGGCACTAGGAGCTGCTCTATGGTCTCCCTGAAGCCTTCTCCAGGCTGAACGAGCCCAGCTCTCTGAGTGCAAACATCAGCCAATTCCTTACCCACCGAGTGGTCCATCAGTCAAATCCTTGTCTCTGCAGTTTAGAGACAAGGTGCAGGTAGATGACATCAGCTGTGCTCTTCCCTTATCCACCAACGCTGTCACCCTGTTGTAGAAGGCCACCAAGCTTGTCAGTTTGTCCCAGCCAGCTCGACCATGTCTGCCTATGCGAGGAATCTGTTAGGATGTTTTACACAAGAATCCAGACACTGTGCTTGAAATAAGGATAAAACATAGACATTACTCATTTCTATTTGACTGTCAGTTCCCTTGGGCCTGATGAAAGCAGCAGTGGGTCCCAGCTATTCAGCTCACCCTGCTGTTGTATCTGGGGCTGCTGTGATTCCTCTGTAGTGTTGCCAGGACCTTGGAGAGGACGGAAACCCCGACAGGAGAATGTGGCTGCTACACCATGGGGATTAGAGTTCAAAGTGCTTTAAACCATGGTGCCCAGTTGTTGTCTCCAGCTGACAATGACCAGCAAAGTCCACAGAGACACAAGTAATTTTATCCAAACCATCTTGGGATTACTGCTTGAGGTCTGCTCATTTTCCCGCTCTTGCTTTTGGCACTTTAACCCCTGAAAGCCAAGTCCTTCTGGCTTAGAGGGACCAGAGATGGCCCATTTGTTTCTCATTTTCTATGCATTGTTGCAGATAGAGCCCTGGTGAGGACTCCTTCAGAGTGGACATAATTCAGAGAAGATGAAGGGAGGGAGCAGACTGTGGGAGTGCAATGACATCAGATGGTCACAAACACATGTCGTGGCTGAGCGATGCTCCTGGGAGCCGTGAAGGCCCTGGGGGAAATCTGTGCCAGCACTAATGCTGCAGCAGAAACCTCAGGGCAGAGGCAGCATGAGAGGGGCAGTTACTGCTGCTGCTGCTCTGAGAGGGTGCGAAAGGGCAGATTTGTGATTCAGAAACATTAACAAGAACATTTCACCTGGATCATTTCCTTTAAGACTATTTAGAGAGTGAGGCTGCAGGGACAGCACTAAAAGATGAGTAGAGCAATAACAAAGGCAGGGCTTCATCATTCTCCTCGGGTCCATACCAGTGTAGCTCCTCCCTTCACATGGGGACATTTGACTGATCTGGAGCACCCATTGCCACCGCTGTGCAAATAACAGCGTGATGTGAAGAAGTAATTCCTTTCTGATGGGGTGCTGATTGCCACTAGATGGTACTATGCATCGACTCTGAACTTGTGACTAAACTGCCTGCTGCCAATGTTTTCAGGCTCTGGGGGTTGTTAGGAAACCTCTTGGCTTTTCCATGTACTTTTTTAATCCACACCCAGGTTTATAAATAGGTGGGTTTTGTCCCATTCGGTGTCATCGTTAGTTCAGCATGAGCAATGGTGTGATGCAGATTAAAATAACAAACCTGGAGGCACAGAGAATGTGTGTGAGTCTCGACTGCTGCTGCCTTTGCTTTAGACAACACATTCAACCCCCGTACAGAGAATGACCCAGTTCCTAAGTTTTTTCGTGTTGGATCTTTACCAGACTTGGCTTCTATAGTTCCTGGAGGCTTCGCGACACATAAAAGGCACACATCGATGCCTTTCTCCCTGATAAACAGAGCGCGGTACATTGTGCCAGGCAAAACCTGTCCTCTGTGGGAACGGGATACTGGAAACGTCATCTGTAGCTGGGAAACTGCCTGGCTCGGGTTTGTCCCTGGGTCTGGCATTATGCTTTAACTGGGCCTTCCCCTGCGGACACATCAGAGCAGTCCCACAGGGCTGCAGAATCACCAGGCCACTGATGGCAGGTCCCATGCTGTCACCTCTTCCCAGGCACAGAAGCAAGTGCCAGGCAGAGGCTGCGCCTTGGCTGAAAACACACACTGGAGCTGGTCAGTGAGTACTCAGATTGCCTCATCTGAGAGGCATCAGGCAGGAGTTTGCCGACAGAGGCGGGTTAAAGCATGTCCTGGCTCTCCCTGGCTTTAGGGGCACCAGCAGGACCACACTTTGCCCAGCACAGCCGCAGTACCCAGTGCCAGTGGTGAAGGGGTGGTATCGCTGCAGGCATTCCCTCCTGGAGGGGAATGAAGCCAGAATGCCTATTAACAATGCATAAGTGGCCATGCCAAGTCAAACAGTTCATTTCAAACCTGCATTTTTTACTGCTTCGTGGCTTCCTTCATAGCCTGGTATTTAACTGGTGTGGAGTCCAGTGACACTGTGGAGTCCTTAAGCTTCAGTATGGAGACACATACAGCTCTATAGCAACAAAAACAGGGGGTTTTGCTTATGAACAGTGCTTTGCACAGTTAAGAATAGCCAAGAAGTTCTTAAAAAAAGACACAAATGCTAGTTTGGATATTAAGATTAATATATTTAATCTTTCTTGTTTGTAAAACAAGACATAAATTTGTGTATATATATAATTTATATATAT
>NW_009911656.1:0-1332 GCF_000696875.1 Nestor notabilis | reverse complement strand
TCAGTTCTGTAGCCCCATCATAGAAGGCCATGCATTTTGCATAGAAATAAGAACTGTGACAATGGTAGGAATGGAACATCAGTCTCATAAAAAAGATGAGAACCAGCAGACTGACTAATTTCAATAAGTTCTTGGTAAATTTAAGCTTGAGTTGTTTCATGTGGTTATTCCAGGGACCAGCAAAGTTCCTTTGATGAAATAGCCTCCTGAATATGAGAGGCTGAGAAAAATCAGATTTTCATTTTCAGTAACCATGGTAAACATATTTCCCCACTGGCTCCTTCTCTCCTTTACTCCTGGCAGTGCAGGTTTGGCTTGTCCTTTTACACAGTGCTGCTGAATCTTAGGCCTTTACCAAGGCTCTCAGCTACAACAAAGCCAATGCAAGTCAAGTCCAACCATTACCCCAGCACTGCCAAGACCACCACCATCTACATGGTTTGTGAACCTCATCTACACGGTTTGTAAACACTTCCAGGGAAAGCAATTCCATTGCTTCCCTGGGCAGCCTGTTCCAATGCCTGAGCACCCTTTAGGTGAAAAAATGTTGCTAATATCCAGTCTAAACCTCCTCTGGTGCAGCTTGAGGCTGTTTCCTCTTGACTTGTCACTTGTTACTTGCGAGAAGAGACCAAGCATATAGTATGTATAAATACATACATAAATATCTATAGTGTGTATATATTTCTCTATGAAGTGCATCTGTAAGTAAGTAACATGCCTATTCATATAAACTCACTTATATCTATACAGTGTATTTATATGTGGAGGGGCTGCAGGGGCCACCAGTGTGAGGAACAGCTGGGGCTGCCCAGTGCTGGACACAGCCAGTTCCAGCCGGCTCTGGCTGACCCACCACATGGCACAGCTGAACACTGCAGCTGAGGGCAGGGGTGCTCGGGAAAAACAGCTTTAGGAAAGGACAAACCCAGAGCATAGGCTGTGAGGGGAGAGGGGAAATACCAGTGTGAGAAACAGCTCTGTGAGCACCAAGGGGAGAGGACCAGGATGGAGGTGCTCCAGGTTCAGGAGCAGCCCCTGGAGAGACTGTGCTGGAGCAGGTTTATCCTGAAAGACTGCAGGCAGTGGAAGGACCCATGATGGAGCAGGGGGACAGTGTGAGGAGGAGGAAGGAGGGGCAGAGACAAAGTGTAAGGACTGACTACAACCCCCATTCCCCATGACCCTATGTCACTTTGGGGGTGTGTGAGGGAGGGAGGTAGAAGAGAAGTTTCAGCTTTCTTTGCTTCTCACTATCCAAATCTATCCTAACTGACAATGACTGAAGTTAATTTTTCCCAAGTTGGATCTGTTTTGCCCACAAATGCAATT
>NW_009911655.1:23010-89654 GCF_000696875.1 Nestor notabilis | reverse complement strand
GGTCCCTGTCCTCCGGCCCCTCGCGACCGGCTCTCGGCCCCTCACACCTCGTGGGTCCCTCCTCTCCCCGCCGATCCCTGGTCAGCCCGAGGCCGGCCCAGGATCCAGCTGCCTCAGCGGGTGTCCCGGCGGGATGTCTGGGACACCTCTGAGGAGCTGGTCGCACCCGGTGTCCCCACATGCTGAAAACTTCCACTGAGACAATCACGAGGACCCTAAAGTCGAGGTGCACCGGTGGCGAGCCGCCAGAAATGCATCCAGCCTCCACATATTTAACCCTTCTCCCAGTTTAGTGTGTTTAGCCCTCTGAAGTGCCCTTATATTTCGGAACACAGACAATTCTAAGGCCACAAACCCTCAGAAGCAGCCCGGCCTTCGCTGGTGTCCACCCGTAACTCATTCTGCTGGAGGCAGAAGTCAGCACGGGCTTCCGGTTGAGCCTGTTTTAGAGGTGTCTACAAATACCTAGTGCTGTCCAGTAAAGACCATTAAACAGCCTCTTTCTGTTGAGATATTCTCAGACCAACCCCTTCTTTTAGAAGGTGCCATCTGCACTGAACATCGCCACCTGCTAAAATGACCCACAGCAACACGAAGGGATCCTGAAACAAACTCTGTGTTGAAGATCAGTGCTATTCTCCTCTGCCTCTTCTCCCTGTCATTCCTCCCCTTGCACTGAGACACACATGGCTGTATGCTCACCAGAATTATCTCCAGTGATATCTACTAATATAGTCAGTTTCATTTCACTTGCAGTATCTTTCCAAAATGCACTTTAAGCCCAGATCATAACTTGGAGTATTTTGGATTTTTTTCCCAGTTTAATTCCTAGCTAGAATGGTTATGGACATTAGGGAGCGAAAGCTAAACTAGCTGTCCCTAAGAAATCTTTTTCTAAGATAAAATATAAAATTACTTTAAGAAACAAAGGAGGCTTCCCACAGAAGTATCAGTGCAGTCTTCCTTATGTATATTATGTTTATTAAGAAGGAATTAAAATCAGCTGACCATGATTTTAATGAGGCTTCAGTCAAGTGGCAATACAAATGAGCTATTAAATACTTGCTATAGTGAGGGTAGTAATGAAAGGTTTTAAGGAGAAACGGTGTGGTCTGGATATATCCCTCCCTCCTCTCTCCTGGTTGCTATAGATATAGACTGTTTCTTCTAATCTGCTGTGGAGAAAGCTTGCATAAAAATATTGAAAGTCATAGCTGTAATTTTTACCTATAATAATGCAATAGGCTACACATCATGCTTTCAGAGTAGTCAGATTTTGATTCTCTCTCCCTAACGTAAACTGGGTCACAAAATATTTTTCAGCATGTTGTAGCTACAAAACAATGTTTGTGTGTTTGTCACTTCCCAGTACCTTCCCTGTGCTTCTGCGTCGGCAGGGGTGCCTGCCTGACAGTGAAGGCTTTCCCTATGTGGAAGGCAATGGGGGAAGAGCAGGCTTGATTTTACATAGGGAGTCCAGTGGTCTGGGGGGTATAATTCAGACATATTTCAATAGCAGCTAAACAAGTTGAGCTTTTCTACTTCTTGCTCGGATAGGGAACTATAACTGATGTCTCATGGATCTCTGTGAAAGATGGGAAAGGATTTATTGTATTTGATAATATGCAGGAAAATGTTTGCATTGCTGGAAATGAAACAGCTTTAGATGTCTCTTCCCTTAGACTTCTTTTATTTCTTTTATTGACCAGTGTTTCAGATCTCATTAATCTTGAGTTCAAACTATTTATTACAACAGATTCTGTTCAATTGGAGACTACAATTTCTAGCCATAACAGTGCACAGAGGTGCAACTGTAATTTTACCAGGTATGCGAGGTTTGGGATTATTTGTGGTTATAGGTGGATGATGCTAATTTGGATTCTTCTTGTGCACAGTGTCATCTTCTTTAATTGAAGATTGAACACAGATGCATTATGAAACCTCTATAATATGTAATGGGAACTGCTTTAAAAGCCATGTAATTATAGAAACGGGTTTTTTATTAATTTGTTTCTATTAATGTTTCAGAAAGTCTTCCGAAAGCTAGTGCAGAAGTAGAAGTTCATGACCTTTCCAATTTCACAGGATGTTTTCATCCAATTTCATTCTTTTCCATTTTTTTTGGTCAACTTCTGTCTATGCTTTCCTATATAGTAATCATCTCCAAATGGTGAACTATTTATATTATAACATACTTAGAAACTTGTTTAAGAAATTGGAAGTTTTAAAGTTACAGTTAAGATAAAAAGATTTGGATTTGTGCTTCTGCCTATATAATTGTGAGGCTTTGAAGATTGTTCCTGTTGCAAGGTGTTTTTATGAGATTATATTATCAACAAGAGCACATATTCTTCCATTTCTTGACATTTATAGTAGCATTATAGAGGAAACAGTAGCAAATGAGGAAATGTATAGCCCTTTCCCTCTCTCAGTCTCTTGCCTAGGCTTAGCCTAGGAGAGAGATTCTTACCTTTTCCACAGTAAAAATCATCTGACTACATAGTAGTGTTCATTATTCTATGATGGAACACTGGACCTGGGAATTTTATATTCTAAATAATTCTTTATTTGTTTATAATGCACAGTCCATTTAAGATTATGGAACTTCTTTTAAAGTGTTTTACAAAGTAACCATTTGTGAACAACATATCATGATCATGTTGCTGAATTTCACAGATTTTAAGTTATTCTGCCCTGTAGTGATAGTCGTATGGACTTCTTTTTTTTTTTTTTTTTTTTCAATAAGACATTTTCTTATTAGCAAATGTTTAGTCTGGGGAAGCAGTTAAAATGTCTTCCAATAAGCACTAAGCAGTTGCTTCAGTAAAAATTGGAGCTCCAACAATTAAAGTACATCCATGCAGTTGTACAGCTTTTTAAGTAGACTATTCAGAAAGTTGCAGTAGTATTTTATTTTCATATTACAAAGGTTGGGTGAGATACAGAGCTTGGGAACAGAGTAAACTGTGACACTGTTTCATTAGTCCTAGATACCAGTACTTTAAAGCAGAAGTTATTCTCAGGTGTATTAGAAAAGAGTGTGTGCTTGCTGCAGTGTCTTCATGTTGACCTCTAATGTGTAAAATGATGCTTGTAACCTTCAGTGAATGCGAATATAATTTTGCAATATAATTTGATCTTTTGTGCTGCGTGCAATCCTATTTTTCAGTCTGCATTTTCTTCTTAAATGAATGCATTAATATGCTGTGGAAATTTCTGGAAACAGTTATTTCATGTGCCATGTAAAAGTTCCTTCAAAGTTGTATTCAAATCATCATATGCAAAATTTTTGCAAGACAAACGCCTATGAATTTAGTTTTTAAATAACAAAAATAAAAGTTGGTCACATTTCAACTTACAAACATGAAATATTCTTCTAAACTTGTAGCTGTGAGTTCCTGACACATACAGTGAGCAAAGACACTTACACTTCACTAGGATTGAATGTAATGGATAGAAACTACTCAAAGACTATTAAAAATGTTGCATACAAAGTATGGTGAGCATGTTTAACAGCTGAAAAAATATTTTATTTATGGGTTAAGAGTTTCGAGTGATTGAAGTTGATCAGAAGTAGGAAATTACAAGAGCAGGGTCTTCACTTACCAGTGGTGGGAAGCAGTTCTCTAGCATTGATTCTTAAATTACAAGAGAATGAAATAAAGAGTAGGACAGATGAAAAAGTACTTGGTTTTTGGCTTTTCAGTCAGTGCTTCAAATACAACCCAAAGGAAGTACTGACAAGGAGCTTTTGTCTGTGCGTGTTGCATGGGGAATAGCAAAAAAGTATATCTTGTTTCAGTTCTTGTTGGATAGATGTTACCATAACAAAATCAACATAACTACTCTCAGCCATCATTGTTAACTATCTTGGAGATCCATGAGGACTGAATTTTGGTTCCTGCAGCATTTCAGAGCTGAGCTAAAGCTGACTGAAGTCAGTGCAGCCTTCCCATTGACTTCAGTAGCATTTGGATCATAATGCTGGTTGAGGCTTGTAGCAGACTGGCAGAGAAAGTAGGGGAATTACAGTGTTACCATCTGTTCAGTAGATAAAATTGCCCAACTTTCCAGTTACATTAATTTGGAACTTCTCATAAGCACTTGGATATTTTGGTATCATGTTGATTTGATGTAATTATTGACGATGGAATGTGATTTATGATATAACACTAGCAAATAAAAATAACATCAAAATAATTTAATTAAGACAGTGCTATGTGTTCAGAACATGAAGGAGACAGTGTAGGAAGCTGCCTGCTTCACTTCATCAAAAGTATTTTTGTATATTCTAGAAATGTTTCTTGAGTAATCAGTTACGTTAGAAAGCAACTTGAAAGTAGCTTGATACCAAGGCATGTCTATCTGTTAGTTCCATTGAAATAAATGTAAGAATATGCAATAATGTTTTTGCCATCATGCCATGACTCTTTACAGTATCTTTTCACTGTCTAACTTGTTTTTGTTGAAAGTTTCAAATGGATAGGAAGGGAATTATTTCTCTGTCAGTAAAAGGAAGTCATTGCAGAGTGCTGTAAAGGTTGTTCACAGGAGATTTTTCTAGGGAGAAATGTTATTCTAGGGAGATTTGTTTTCTTTTAGTTTGGTTTACTGACTGAGAGAAAACAGACAAGTTTTTGGTAATATAAGCCCATTTCTGCTTCCCACCTGGGTGTACCCCAACATTTCTTTGCATTTGGTGAGATGAAAGAGATTATTTCTACTTGTCTCCCTTCTTTTTTTGCTACCAGTGAAGAATACAATCCCCAAAACTTCATTATACCACACCATCATTGTACCATGCTATCAGTCAGCCTACTGAGCGGAAATTGGGTTACTCCTAGTTGCTAGATCCTGGACAATTTGGGCAGGTCTGCTAAAATAGCAAAGGGTAGTTAGTGTTGACTCAGAAATGATAAATGGGCAGTTAGTTGCCTGTGTACTTTGTTACAGTGAACAGTAGTGCTTATGAACGTGAGTGTGGTGAGAAAAGAACAACTCTCCTGAGGGGAGTGGAGTTCACTGATAAGCAGAGGGTTGAGGTCTCCTGCATTGATCAGATTTCCGTTGGCTGGAGAGAGCATAAAAACACAAGCTCAGATGTAGGTGATTACCATTGCTCATATGTGTCCAAATGCATAAGACGACGTGTGGAAGCCAAAGGGCAGTATATATTCCAACTTCCTGAAAATTATGTGTATTTTGAGCTCATTTACATTTACACTCTAGCCAAAAGTTTAGATAAATTAGCTGAAATTATTCTTACAAAACCAGTATGTATCTTGCTAAAGTCTGTGTTGGTGTTTACAGGCAGATTTAGCAGCACATTCAGCAAAGACTGGAAGAAATATTGATTTGGTTTTGGTGATAAAATTGGCAAAGGAGGGAGTATCCAAGAGGCAAAGGCCACTACTAGTCTCTGTTAAAGACAGGATGCTGAGCTGGATGTGTATTTGGTTAGGCTCCATATGGTCATTATTAGTAAATCTAGGAAGACAGTAAGTAATATTGTTGCTGGTCAAACAGTTTTATGTTTGCAAATGAAGAATAAGGAGGTGAAGATGCAGATGAAGAGGATATTTGCAGGGAAACAGAAGAGATGCAGAGGAATAGAGGCATGTTGGGAATGTGGATGTTTAAAAGAGGAAATGAGGAATGAAATGTTTAGAAGTGAAATTATTGGAACTGGAGATTGTAGATCAGTGACTTACCTGTATTTGATCTGTGAATATATAACCTTAAAATTGGGTGGAGTTACTTTTTCTCATGGAAGGGACGGTCAAATGCAGCAGAAAACCTGAGGTGTTCAGTGGGCCAGTGTGAGACATGAGAAATTGAGGCAAGATAGCAAGAACGAAAAGGGATTCACAAACCAGAAATATTCATTCATTCATTTAGGCCAAAGCTGTGGCAAAAATGGAGTCAGGAAATGTGTGTAGATAATGACAATCTGCTCTGGGAATAGAAAGGATTTATTTCTCTTAATACAAGGTGTGGGATTCATCTAACTAAATGTAATTATTTGAGCTAATCACTCTAGGCTGCTTTTAACCTATGTCTAGTTTATAAATTTCAATTAATTTTACCCAGCTGTACATATCTAACATAGGTCAGATAAATGTCTCCCTGAATGCAGCTATTGCTGCCCACTTAGTATTGTCTTAATACATTGCCCAGACTAGGATGAGTATCTGGCTGTAAATACTCATGTGGGAGGTAGTGCACCTTAGCTATTCAAAAACCAGATGCTCAGGTTAAATCTGGGCAGAGTTAAGCACATTTGAAAAGTGATGAAGACCTGTCTCTCCCCACTGAGGTGAGACTAATATAGTAGCTTAAACTAAAGTTAGGTTGGTTGAGGGTCACCTACTATATTACTTCAAAACCACAAGCATGACTTTGAGATATATAGGTCTTGCAAGTAAGCTGTTTAGGAAGGTCCTGTGAGTAGTCAGGCAGGTTTGTCACATGAGGGACTGAAACAAGCGAGGTGGCTGAAGGATATTCGTAGTGCTAGCAAAAAATGTCTCTGAGAAAATCACCCTCTGGTAATTGCAAGCAAATGAAGGTGACCTCTGAATGGAGAGAGAAGAAACAAGCGTAATGGAATGAGCAAGTGAAAGTTAAAGTGAATAGAGGGCCTGCAGGTAAGCTAGACAAATGGCAGGGGAGTCTGGTATTGGAGAGCCAAAGAAAGGAACCATGAAGACTTACTAGTTTTAGACAGTCAAGAGACAGCATGAAGGGCATGGAGGTTAATGTGTACATAGGATTACTGAGTTTTCTTATGTATGTTTTTGGGGCCTTACTTGTAAGGGGAATGGAAGGGCTCTATTTTTATTTCAGCCACTTCATAGCATCAATACACTAGAGCCTTCCCAATAACTCTGCGCCATTCAGAACAGCTGTGCTCATAAAAAAATTTAGAAACTTTTTCCTGAAATGATTAGAGGGGCTTAACGTTATAGAATTTATTCCTTTTGGGAAGGAATTCCATGAGAAGTAAAGTAGCTTAGTAAATTACTGCCTCTTACCATGTTAGCTCCTATAGTTTCTTTGGCGAAACATATTTAAATACTAAACATAGTTTGTTGATGCACAGTCTCTCTGAACTGACAGCTCTTACCGTTGCATACCTATTTTGCTTCAAACTAATACATTGATAAAACAAGCTATTTTAACTTGTAGAAATCAGTAGCTAGAAGTTTCATGGGAAGTACAGCTGGTTGTGGTGGGTGTAAGGTCTTTTCTTTCAGTTAGAGCTTAGCAGCATGCAATGACAGTTACATAAGCTTGAAATCATAGCCAACAAGTGCAAAGTAATGCACAGAGATATATGTGTCTCCCAAAATGTAATATACTTCCAGATGTTCTCGTAGAAAACAATGCTACTGAGACCAGACATGCAATACATATTGTAATAAACTTAAAAAGTTAACTGAAGCAAGGAAGTACCCAAATACATGTAAACCCGGATACATGTAAACGCCCCATTTTTTATATCCCCCTCCTCCCATTAATATTTGATCTTTCAAGTCTGAACTTCAAGAAATTCTACAAAATGCCTTACGAAAGTCAATCTTGGATGATGTAAAACTGATAGATAGTTTTTATTTCAGGCACACAGAACTCTTCTGCTCTTATTATTCTGTAGGAGATAATTACCTGTCTATCCGTTGCTGTCCTAGAACGGCTAAAGATATAAATTCTTTTGTTAATATTCTGCTCTGCACCAGGAGGGCTACCTTTTCTCTACATCTTTTTTAGCTGATTAATTTAATTCAGTTAGACTCAGAGCAGTTGTTTCAGACAACTGAAGGCCATGCCTCATCTTCAGGCCTGAGGAAGAGTTTGTGTGTTAAGGAATTGTCTGTGTTTTTTCAACTATTATCAGGCTGCAGCTTTGCAGTACAGAATGTTTGGCAATAATGAATGTTTATGGTATTCCTGCCAGTGATTGCTTGATCTTGCCTCTGTAAAGGGTATTGATTTGGCTGAAACAACAACAAATAAGAAAAAAAAAGGAATCTCAATCACAGCCTTGCTCACAAGCAGTGAAACCAGTGCTGTTATTAGTGCTGGTATCCATGAAATGATAACAAGGAGATGGGTTTGGGAATAGGATTAGTTCATGCCACAATTGCCCCTGAGCTCTCCATGGTGTGGAACTTCTTTGACTTGTGTCCTCATAAGAGATAGTCTCCTATTGACCTGACCTCTCTTACAGAACTGGTTTGTAAGTTCGACATTAAATTCTATTTACTCTTCAGTGTTGAATTAAAAGTATGACATTGAAGATTATAACCTTTGATTAATGCAGATATGTCACAACCAAAGAACGTAAATGTCTTCTGTTTTTTAAAGAATGTATACATTATGCTGTATTTCTCTTGGCAGAATGATTTGTTATAATTTTAGTTTAGACTGTGGAATACTCTATATACTTGCTGTTTATGTTCTGGCTTTATTTAATATCTGATATGATAGATATTAGCTGTGAAATATCTTCAGTGAACTATTACTTATAAAATCTCCCTTTTCTAGGTTGTAGCACAGCTCAGTAGTCCTAGCATGTAATCAGTGCAATGCCCTACTTGCACTAGCAAAATATTATATCAAACTTCTTCTGTGACCTGTCCTCTCCTCTCATCCCAGCTTCTCAGCTAAACACTGTTTCTTACTTTCATGGTATCACAGTGTGGATTATAACAACTCCTTCCATTTGCTGGAGAAGGCTGTAGTCACCACTGACTGTCCCACTTCCTACTTATGTCATGAAAGAACTAAAAATGGAGAGGAAAAGAGACATGTGGGAATCATATATCTGTCATGAATTTCTAGAGGTACCTGGATATTAACGAAGACAAGATATCAAGGGAAATATCATCAAGCATTTAGTTAGGTGAACAAATCTTGGAATTAGTGACACAGTTGACAGAACTATATCCCCCCCCTGCCGCCAAAGAAATTTTTTGGCACAGGGTATTAATTTTAAATTTTTGCTTTTTGCTTGATCTATCTTTAAGAAATGTCTGAAGGTTTTTTGTGGGGTTTTTTACCCTTAAAATCTGGGGTCAGATTCTGTAGTTTTGCCTTTCCTCAATTATGAAGTGAAATTTCGAAGTCGTTAAAATATTCTTGTTAGTACTACCTATCTGGAGTTTTATTTTGGTTAACTAGGTCAGTTTATAATTACAGTTCACCAACATACATTACAAGCAGAGGATGATTTCCAAGGCCAAAGGGCAGCTATAAAAACTGCGTATTCAAAATAAACATAACAATAATGAAAACAGAAATTTTTGAAGGATAAAACAAAGTTAAGTGATTCTCTCTGGTGAATTTCCATCTTAAAACCTGCAATCGCTCACACTTTTAGACAGTATAAAATTTATAATGCTATAATTAAGTAGCATTTTAAAAGCAGATTGGGAAGGTTGGTTTAGTACTGTATGTATTTGGATTTATGCCACCCAAGAAGACATAGATCAACAATTGAGGTGTTTTTTTTTCCTCTTTTCTCTCCATTTGCTTTTGTTTCTCTGAGTAACACCTGCTCTAATGAGTTTACAATCTGAAAGTAAATAACTGGGAAGCGAGGAGGAAATGGACACACCACACAGGCTTGAGAATAAACAGCTGTCAAATGGCTTTTAGAAAGTAGAACACACAGCTTTTATGAAGGATCTGATTCAGCTTGAATGAAGGGGCTGATCACACCCAGTTGTCAAACTTTCTTAATTGAAGAATTACTTGAGAGAATTTTAGAACATTATTTTATCATCTTCAGATTATGGAACTATTTTCATAGTTTAGCATATAGGGAAGAGCTCTGAAATGATCAGCTACGCAAGCGGCGGGGTGGCTAAGCAGGTTGCTACAAGGGGCATGGCTGTGCTTCTTTCTCTTAACTTGCAGTTTGGGGCGGTTCATACAAGAGAGACTAAATTAAACAGTAGTGCCTGTGAAGGCGGGATGAGCCTCACCTAAGCCTCTTGATTAAGCTGCCAAAGCCTGAATTTTGGGCGTACATATGTTTGGAAACCTAACAGTTTTTCAACAAGGTGGGCTTCGTGTCATTCATTATCTTTCATTTTGGCCATCCTTTATCAGAATAACGCCAACTTGCTTTTAGGTGAAAGTTCATCACTGCACAAGGAGACTCTGCTATCAACGGAATTATATAAATTACAACCTTTCATTAATAGCTTCACCAGTTTTCCTGAAGTTGCTTTTGTGTCTGGTGTAAATAAGAACAGTTGCAGGTTCAGTTCCTTCTGATGTCATGGATACTAGTCCAGGGCTCCTGGGTTTGAGGTGATTTAAGGCATCAAATATTTAAATAGGGCTTGCTTAGAGCTGGTTTCATAGCATATGTTTAGCTCTATTTAAGACAGAGTATTAGGAAATAAATATTTGAACGTTTCTTTCTAGTCAATTTTCCATTATCTCACTTGCAATCTGAAAGACAACCTTGGCTCAGGAGCTCCCATGTTTTCCTGCTATTTGGCAAAGATACTCTGCTTAACTCTTCTCAGTCAAGAGAATGCTTCTTGCCAAAGGATGGAGTTTGGTGGTTTATCATTTTGTAACGTTTACCCTGTAGGACGGGGTGTGAGTGTTGGGTGCGTTATTTTATTTGGGATTGTCACTCTTTGGAAAGCAGAGGGCCTTGTGTTCTGTAGTTTGCCAGCCACGCCAAAGTCACTCCTTGGTGTTGGACAGTGCTCATCTACAAATGAAAAGAAAGCAAGTATTTTACTGGATGTAGAGTTCAGTAAAACAACTATTATACAAAGAAAAAGGTGCAGAAAAGTTCACATAACATTCTTACACCTGTAATCCTGTTTTTTCTTCACCAGACTGTCAGATTAATCTGATTATCAGAATGTTTATCGAAATTTCCCAGAGACAGCTTATTTTTGGTCAGCTTTCTTCCCTCAAAATGGGTACTGACTTGAGGTTAAGAATCTACTTTTCTACTGTGGTTTCTGCTGAGTGAAGAATCATTCATACCTGGGATTTTTTTCCACCTTCCAGACTCTTCAGCTCCTGACAGCTGTGCTAACAGAACTCTGACCAGCTTCACCATTGCCATGTTACCTTTGGAAAGTTCTTCCCAGTTGTGCAGATGTCAACTAAATGCCAGTTTGTAAAAGAAACCAAGAACTCGAACAATTTACAGACTGCAAATATGATGCTTCCTGGATACATGTTAGATAAAATACATAACTTTGTTATAAAAATTCAGAAATTAATTATACAAATGTGTATAAATGAAAACAATAAATGCTGATAGAGACCAGATACGATGGCAAACACAAAAACATAAAAAAGAGGGAGAGAGGGAGTGTCAGGAATAAACAGCCCTTAAATGTAGCAAAATGGAAGTTAGTGTGCTATAATAACATCTGTTATGTTGGAGTCAGTATACAACATTTCTTTTTGCTAGTCTTTGTAAGTAAAAAAATCAGTGAACTGGCAGCTCTGTTGGAAATAGATTAATTTCATTAATCTCATTAATTTCTGTAGTTTCTTAACACTAGTTAAGAAGTATTCTGCAGTATTTTACATTATATTTATTCATAACCTATTTTTAGTCACGTTTCATTTGTGAATAATGTATGTCAGGCATTATGGTGATATTTTTTTTCACGTCATAAATCACAGGAGAAGTGTTTCTATAATAGTTTATTAACCTGAAAGCTATGATTAAGTCTATTTAATTTTGGTTCCAATTACCAATGCGAATACTTAATCATGTGCCTAACTATAGGTAAATACTGTTGTCACTTAGTAAACAGGACTGTTCACCCTTTTTGCTTTCAGCAGGGGAAAAAATAGGTCACAGCAGTTTTGATTGTACCTTGAATCTTTGTAGAATCAGGAATTGTATTTCACTAATTTCTTTGGTAATTGAGCACTTTAATGACATCAAAATTTCACACACTGGAAAAATCTGTAATAACAAACTGCATAGTGCTGTCATTTGTGTACATTTTTAGGGTTACTTAAGGAATCTCTCACATTTCCAAATAAGATAATTAGAACAGGGTTTTTAAAATGAAACTAGATAGGAATTCATCAAATTACTTTGAATCAGCTATTTGGAGTGCCTTCTGCAATAGCAATACTTTGTGTTTCATTTACTTTTTTAAAATTGATATGGCATACCACTTTTGGGTGAGTTAGAAGTTTTGATTTTCATTCTACCCCAATGAGTATGTATCTGGTGACATCTGGGAAGAACTATAAAAACCTACATCTGAGAAGGAGCAAATGAAGTGAATATTTCTCTGAAACTGGATTGGTGCCAATAATCATAGAACCATAGAATAGTTATGGTTGGAAAGGACCTTAAGATCATGTAGTTCCAACCCCCCTGCCATGGGCAGGGACACCTCACGCTAGACGATGTCACCCAAGGCTCTGTCCAACCGGGCCTTGAATATTGCCAGGGATGGAGCATTTACCCCTTCTTTGGGCAACCTGTTCCAGTGCCTCACCACCCTCACAGTAAAGGACTTCTTCCTTGTATCTATCCTGAACTTCCCCTGTTTAAATTTAAACCCATAATCCACTAGCAGGTGCTTTACAACTGCATGAAAACTGAAAGAGGTTGTTCCTCCTTTTCCAGAGATGTTCCCCACTATGCATATTGCAAACTCTCTCCCAGAAGAATGACCCTGATCTTTAGATGGTGTTCTCTCTGATCTAGAGAACACCGGATATCATGTGCAAATCGTCATATCATAGGTATCATAGAGCAAATAAATATAAATTCCTGTTATAATCCCCAGGTGCCTCATGAATGAATTTTTTATTCGCTCTGCAATGTCTCAGTTCATATATTGTCTATACTCTCCATATGTGACAAATTGAAAATAGCTTTTTATTCTTGGTCTCATCTCAGGAGGTGCAAACTTATATCTGCAAATACATCTTTTTGCAAATCTAAGCTTTTTTTTTTTTAATAAAAAAAGAAGATGGCAAGTTGCTATAGGATAAAAAATTATTAGGAATTTTCCCTTAGAGGCAACTGAGAATTCTCTCCTCAGAAGAGAGGCTACTGGGTGGCTAAGGGGAAAGAAAGTGGGACAGACCACAGCAAGTGAGAAACCATTATAGAAATAGCTAAAAACTTGAGTTCACCTTTTCGCTTTCATTCTTACTCATGGTGAATATAAAATCCATTTCTCTGAAGAGCTTGTCTCTGCTTTTTAACTTGACCTAGAACTCTCTTAAGACAGTGCTTAAGTTTAAAGGGCTTATTAAGAAGATGTTACTGTAGCAACAGTGAAGTAGTATTTTTCAGATTCAGTTAATAAGCTTTAGCATCCTTAATGATTGAATCTTTTCCAGATTTCACAGTAAGAATTTTTTCAAAGTCATATATGGTATTTGTGGAATTAATTATCAAATAACAGTCAAGTGGTACAAAGATGAAAAGAATGATTTCAGGTAGTGAATATTGGTTTTAATAGTCTTACCTGAAGTAACATTTTGCTATTCCATTATATAAGGCTTTAAAATATTAATGGAGCGATGACTCCCTTTATCTGTGCATCTGCTGAGGGATGCATCTCTATTGGTGGATCCACTCTCTAGGCTGGTGTGAGGCCTCATGGGACGGAGGATTGCCTGACAGTAGAGGGTAGGTGGCAAATAGGAAGGTCATGCAAAAGTGTGTGTCACGGTGTATTGCCCCATTCTTACCCTCTTTTAGTCGGCAACTGCTCCTGTTCACTACAAGAGACAGATTTTGGTCTAATCTCTATAGTATGTGTATGTATTTTTGTGGTTTGCTCCTAAGAAACCTTTGACTAGGGCAAAAGCAAGTAAGCACAAAGAGCATCCCCCACATAATGCCTGTGTTTCCCAGTAGACTGATGGAGGCAAGAGACTTGCAGTCCTGAAAGTATTCTGACTAATGACAGAACGATTCTGAAGTGAACAAATATTGTAGGAGCAGATGTACACAAACAAAGTATAGTCACAGTAATTGTGAATCAAAACTTCTGCTAGTATTTGCTCATTAGGCCCCAAGTAACTAATATTTTATAAGAAATGAAGTGGATTTTTGCTAGAAAACTGCTAATACAGTGCTAAGTATTTCTTGCCAGTGTGGGCATAAAATACACTAGGTTAAATGTTGGGTTTTTTTCTGGAACTGTGTTCTGGCCAGAAGTCTCTAGTCCATATTAAAGTGTTCCTGCTGGGTTCCCATAGCTCTGGAAAGTCTATAACTAACTCTGTTAGCAGAAAAGACTCGTACCTTTGTATTGTACTTTGGATTTCAGTACAGAAGAGAAAGAGTGACTGGAAAGACATTACATCAAGACAGAAAGCACATTTCAAGTCACATTTCAGGTAATACGGGTTGTTGAACTGGATCATTCTACCCACCTAAGCAATATTGTCACTTCACCTGCTCCCTGCTGCAGAAGGCAGCAATTTAAGACTGTGTAGCAGTTCTAGGTAGCACTGTTCTAGAAAGATGTGTGCCATTCATTATGTTTTCTGCAGCACTTGTGTAACGTGGAGGTTTTACATGAGTGCTGGTGATATCCATTCCTATTCAGTTAATGAGAATTTGTAAGCTACTAATCTGGGGTACTGTATTTTGCACATAAAGAAATATATATATAATTAACAGAAGAAAATATATTTTTTTTCCTTAAATGGGTGTGAAATAATAAAACTGCACCATTGTGTGACATCTGTGTGAGAGGGAAAATTAAATTGTAAGAATTAATTGTAAGAATTTAAAGACAAAATAGCTCCATAGTGCACTCAGAAAATATGTAATTGAATAAAGTAGAAAGAGGTACGGTAGGTTTATGTTTTATTGATTTATCATGATTTTATTTTCGTGCATGACATCCTTGTCTCTAAATTGGAGAGACATCAATTTGATGGATGGACCACTTGGTGGATAAAGAACTGGCCGGATGGCCGCATGCAAAGAGTTGCGGTAAATGGCTCAATGTCCAGTTGGAGACCAGTAACGAGTGGTGTCCCAGTGTTGGGACCTGTCTTGTTCAATATCTTTGTCGGTGACATGGACAGTGGGATTGAGTGCGCCCTCAGCAAGTTTGCCAACGACACCAAGCTGTGTGGCTCGGTTGATACGCTGGAGGGAAGGGATGCCATCCAGAGGGACCTGGACACACTTGTGAGGTGGGCCGATGCCAACCTCATGAAGTTTAAGCAAGCCAAGTGCAAGGTCCTACACTTGGGTTGGGGCAATCCCAAGTACAGCTACATGTTGGGTGGAGAAGAGATTCAGAGCAGCCCTGTGGAGAAGGACTTGGGGGTGCTGGTTGAGGAGAAACTCGACATGAGCCGGTTTCACTGTGCGCTTGCAGCCCAGAAACCAACCGTATCCTGGGCTGCATCAAAAGAAGCTTGACCAGCAGGTCAAAGGAGGTGATCCTGCCCCTCTACTCTGCTCTTGTGAGACCTCACTTGGAGTATTGTGTACAGTTCTGGTGTCCTCAACATAAAAAGGACATGGAGCTGCTGGGGCAAGTCCAGAGGAGGGTCACGAGGATGATCAGGGGGCTGGAGCACCTCCTGTATGAAGACAGGCTGAGAAAGTTGGGGCTGTTCAGCCTGGAGAAGAGAAGGCTGCGTGGAGACCTCATAGCAGCCTTCCAATATCTGAAGGGGACCTATAAGGATGTTGGAGAGGGACTCTTCATTAGGGACTGCAGTGGTAGGACAAGGCATAATGGGTTCAAACTTAAACAGTGGAAGTTCAGGATAGATATAAGGAAGAAGTTCTTTACAGTGAGGGGGGTGAGGCACTGGAATGGGTTGCCCAAGGAAGTTGTGAATGCTCCATCCCTGGCAGTGTTCAAGGCCAGGTTGGATGGAGCCTTGGGTGACATGGTTTAGTGTGTGGTGTCCCTGCTCATGGCAGAGGGATTGGAACTAGATGATCGTAAGGTCCTTTCCAGCCCAAACCATTCTATGATTCTATGATTCTATACCAGATTGAGGGATATTATAACCTCAGCTGAACCCATTTTTCCCTTGCCTTTGTTTACCTTCACAAATGAACAAAGTCTTAGAAAAATAGTCAAGTGTGGAAATAAGCAAAAGAAAGATGATAAGATTGATGAGAAAGGCAATACAGCTCCAGGAAGATCCATTAATATTTTGTAACCTTGAAGTCACACAGTTTAAAGAAGCATTACTTTTGAAGGCTTCTTTGAAGGAAGGTGAGACATTTTAACTAAACTGAAGCATCTTTGTTCTTTTTAATAGTACTTCTAGTTATCTGGATATGCAGTTTAAAACAGAACAGTTCCTTGAGTCTTCTAACTGTCAGAACAGGTTTGTTCTTCTAAAATAAGCATATAAATATGTATTTATCACTTTCTTTAAGGATAATGCAAGAGAAAAAATACATTTAACTGTTCACCAAAAGTTACTACAGTGACAGAAAGTCGCTGTTGTTTTTCTCATCTTTGGCTGTTGTATGTAGGTTATTTGAACAATTATCGTGAGCTTTTGCTTGAAGAGCAAGAAATCTCAAATTGCTCCAAAGTGCAATATGGCTATTAGATGCCATATAGCTGCTATTTTTACTGTCTTGAGCCATTCGTTTTGTGTGTTTGCTGGATTAAGCCTCTAAGTGCAGTACAGATACTGAAGTTATGTTATACAGAACCTAGCAGAACAAAGAAATAAATGATACTTTGGGATGGTTCTGCCTCTGTACTTTCTCGCCCCCTCTTTCACTCCTTAATTGCAGCAGAGAATGTTCCTTAAAGAGGTTTTTTGAAATTGCAGTTGTTCAATTGCAATTTTTGAAATTGCAAATGTTCAACATTTGCAATTCTTTTCTTATGGGAGCTTCTCATATTTCGACATTTGTTTTTTGTTCCATATCAAAACAAAAATGAAAAATGAGGAGGCTTTAATGGAATAGAACATTTCAAAAAGATTGTTTTTAAGCAGACAAAATGCTGAAACATTAAAAAATATTTTTGTAAGGTAACACTGAACTTTGTCAGCTTGAACTGCCAGCTTTGTTAGCTTGAGGGCAGAGAGAAGGTTTTCCTACTCCTGATGCTAGAATTTGTATCTTCAGATGCTTATATGCCCATGATGCCAAAGAGGGAAATTGCTGAGCTACTGCTCTGCAACAGGGACCCCAGTCTTGTCCCTGGATCAGGCTTCCTTGTTCAGTTTATCCATGAGGCATTGAAGCACTTAAGAAGGGAGACTTGAAACACCTGAAATCAAAGTCCCACGGATCATACCTAGGTCAGTTGCAGTCTTAAATTGACCCCAAATTAATTATTTTAATTTAGTTAACTGAAATATTTTTTATTTTTTTTACAGTTTCTCCAGTGAGGCGTTTCATTAAAAGTAACCTGTAGAACCCTGATTTCCTGAAAACTACATTTTAAATTGAAAGACCTGTTGATAGTCTCCAAACAGCTTTAGTTTGTATAAGGATTGGAATGTTCAGAGAAGTTAGTTGGTTTTGTTTTAAAGAAGCAAAATACGAATTGTCATGGAAGTGATATTTCTACACTTTTACTTCTCCTTCTTGAAGTATCAGCTGCCTGGTCTGGTTTTATCAGAGTGGGAAAAAAGCCTGTTTTCCAACAGTCTTCAAAGAGTATGCGGGTTTCAATAAAATTGGTGTGGGTTTATGTACTTTCAAAAGCTCCATCTTTTTCAAAAGATCAAAAAATGTGTTGATACCGGTCCTCTAGAGGGAATCACAGCAAAAATGAGTTCTGCTCAATTTTCCAATATTTTCGTAATCCTGGACAGACTGGAAATTATACCTATTGACAAACACTATAAGAAATAATAACATGCAAACAAATTCTTTTTCAGCTGTAGCAATTAAGTACTTAGAAATTAGGCTGTATTAGATAAAATTCTGTCATTATTTTCTTTTGTTTAAATATCTTTTAGTAAAAAACATTTTCAACATTATTTTATTGAGAAAAATTCTGCAGGATAGTTATTTATGGGGTGTGGGATTCATCTTACTTCAGATGTGTGTAGTTAAGTCAGTCACTCTGTGGCCCATTTATAGTAATTGAAGAGAAGAGGTACTTATAGAACATAATTAATCTGACCTGTTTTTCATGTCTGATTCAGGATGAGATGAATGGTACTCTAGGAACATTTGGCTAAACTGACTAGATTTCCATCAACTGCAAAAGCAGCATCCTGTGAACAGAGGCTGCGTTCTAGACAGAGAAGTGTATGTCGATGAGTATAAACACCTATTTAAACTTTCTAATACAGCTCCATGAACTTTTTAAACTTGGATCTACATCTCACCTTTAGATGGGATAGGTTCCAAATCCTGCCTTTTAAGAGTACTTTTTAATGCTGAAGTTTATCATCTTTAGCATTACCTTTGTTGTACCTAGAAATATATGTCACATAAAAGGCAAATATATTCTCTTGCAGTTTTTAAAACTTGAGAGAACCATAGTAATAGGAACTCTGTAGCATGATCTTACTTATCTTGAAGTACATTTTAGCTCTACAGCGATGAGGTATATCATAGAATCATAGAATGATCAGGGTTGGAAGAGACTTTAAAGATCAGCTAGTTCCAACCTCCCTGCCTTGGGCGGGGACATCTTCCACTAAACCAGATTGCTCAAAGACCCATCCAACATGGCCTTGAACACTGCTAGGGAGGGAGCATATTCAGCAGAGTCTTTTTATTTTCTCAGAGTACTAATTTGTTTTGATACTGTGAAAAGTGCAAAGATAACTTTTTTGTGATTTTTCTTTTATCTGTGTTCATTAAAAAACAAACTTTGTCTTTCAATCTTCTGTTGATTACTTTATATATAGCAATACTGCTGTTTTTTCAAATTTCTTTAATGAACTATATAGTACTTATTTGTTTTATGTTTCCACCCAGTGTGCTGGGAATTTTAAAGACCTCTAAAAAAATGTATTTCCAGCCTGAAGGCTTTGATGTATTAGGTAGACAATATAATAAATGCAAGGATTCAGAAGTTGCATAAATGAATAGTAATATAAAGATGGTTAACAATATGCTGTTTACATTAACTTATTTTGACAGTGAATGCTTTTCTGTAATAAGAAGAAAAAGTTTTGAACTCATTGGAGTAAGACCAATATGTAATTATTTTGTGCTGGCAACCCAACTGTAGCAGGTTAGAGAGGCTGAAAGGCTGTCTGTAGATGTGGGTAAGGATCGAGAATTGATTAGATGCAGGGACATCTATGATAGCCCATGACAGTCATGAAGGAATGTGTTTTAAGATGAGCATTAGTAAATAAAAGGGAAGCTGTACCTTGGTTCAGAAAGGGAACTCCAAATGTATTAGCAGCATGAAAGGAAACAGTGAACAAGAATACAAGAAGTTGGAGGACTTGAGTGATTTGCGCGTTGAAGAGGAGGGTGTGACAGGAGAGGAGAGAAATATCAGGAAGGGGATTCTGAAGGGCTTTGAATGTCAAGTGGTCATAGAACAGGATTTGATTTCTGTTTCCTGCTATGTGACATTAGGCAAAATATGACATTTCTCTGTTTTTTTTGAGCAGAAAATGTGGATAGTGCTTGCATATCAAGTAGATAACTGTGGTGACAGCTCTGGTCTTGGTGCGATGTAAATGAGATATTTATTCTAATTTTAAAAATTCTTGAATGAACATGGTGGTGTAAGAGCACTAGATTTACAGTTTCCTTGACCTTACACTTTATTTTTTAGTAGTACCCATTAACATACTTTGCTGCAATCAAGATTTCTGCAGCTCTTGATTTCTGTATACAAAGCTATTTATTTATGGAAAGCAAGTTTCTGCAAGATGATTTTCTCTTTAATCTGTAGCCATATCAAACAGTTAATGAAGAAGAGTGCTTCTTTTTAGACTTCATGATGCTAAGCTTTTTCTTAAAATACATAGATAGGAGATTAAACTGTATCACTAACTTAAATTTTGCATCCCTATTCATTACACAAGAGAAACATGAAATAATACTGTCAGCCATGGGAGCAATCCTTGCGTCACCCGATATACTGATTTTGTTTTCCAAATAAGATCTTGGCACATAAGATACGCTTGTAATGGTACATTTTGTAAAAGCAAAATACGGCAGAGCAGAGAAACTACATGGTTCTGGAGGGAACACTTCATTTCACATAGACTTTTTTTTTTTTGTCAAATGAGCAATTTGTAATGATTCAGGTTTTCCAAAGGCAGGAGAAAATCATGTCCTTTCTTGATAAAATGCATAAACCTAATAGTTTACATATGATTGGTTAACCTCCAGAATACAGCATTGAAAAAGGAAAATACTCAGTTTAAGAAAACAATGATTTCTACCAGCGCTGTTATCTGTTTCCCATGTGCCATTTTCCAGTGCTTTTAGGTGCACTTTTAGAATTTATTTGAAAGATACGCTCACAGGAGTTTCAGCAAGAGATGCCGATTTCTTTACGTGTAGGTGAAAAATAGCAAAGAATGAAATATTTGAAGTTCAAGAGTGATTTTGAGGTCCCTGATGATTTCACACAGTACTGTTTCTAAGGATTCCTGTTTACCATCTCCAGCTGGCTAAAGTACTATGACTCATGCTGGTACATGATGACCAGACCTGGATTTTACACACTTCTGCTGCCTCTCATCTGGATTTCAGTGGGGTTATACACTGTAGTTTAAAGTTACTGTTTCTTAATGGAGAGTAGGTATAGAACATAGCACTGTATGTACTCAGCAACACAGCCAGAGGTAAGTACATATGAGTTTTCTCCTCTGAGTTTCTGCTCTAGTCTCCTACAGGTCAAGCTCAAAGCTCATATCCTTGTTTTCAAGACACTTGTTAGCCAGATTCCTGATCCTCTTATTAGTCCAAGATATCTAAGGGTTCCACCAGAGATGTAGGATAAGGACTGCTGATAAAAACCCTGCTTCTCAAAGACAAATGTTGTCTGCCCAATGGAGAGGGCCTTTGAGTAGTTTGAGACTTACACAAAAAAACAGGGGCAAAACTGAGAACCTTCTGAAAGCTGTTGTTACATATACTCATTATGTAGGATGAACTCTTTTATATTCGGTCTGTTAGTATAGACACACAGTACATATACCCATAATTTGTAAAAGAAAAAAAAGCACCCGTCCTCCAAAATAAATACCACTGGAACTGAACAAGCAGGACTGGGAGAAATTCACAAAGAAATAGAAAGAAAACGATTTCCAAAAGTTCCATACTAGTCATGTCACTTAAATGCAGTGGAAAACAGTTGGACATGACAGCAGTCCAAAACCACATGATGATACAAAGTTCTCCATAAAATAGGATGGAACTCACATTTGAAGATGGTAATAATTTTATTGGCATTTGGAAATTACTTACTTTATCTTTTCTAAATATAGCATTTTATGCAAAATGAATGAGAGGCCTGGGGAAAACCTTTATGTGAATGAGTCAGTTTATGGGTGTGTTGGTGGCTTAGGTAAATTAAAATGAAAATATTTTTTCTTTCTGTTCATATTCTATAGTTTCTCTTATCTGTAGCAAACTACTTGCTGTTAATATTCCTGGTATTTTTTTTTAATTCTACATACTATTATGACCCAAACCTGTTTATAAGATTCAATGCAATAAAACTCCTCTCTAAACTTGTGCAAGGAGTAGAGTGAAACATGTAGGTTTGGAGTGAGGTGAATTTAGTGTTTCCTTGATGGTGGCTTTGGAATTCTGATGAAAGAAGGAAGCTGTTAAATTTGTCAAGAAAAAAGCCAGAATGAATGGTTGGAAAATTAAACCTGAAGCTGAATAAAGTCATGCTAAAAGGTAAGTATTTTTTAATTAGTGGGATGATAAGCCATTGAACTGATTCAAACGGCATATGATGCAATAATTTTACTTGAACAGAAATTGTGGACTGATTGCGGTGACCACCTGATGAAACATTCTCTGATGTTTTTAATGTAGAATGCATTCACCATGGTCTTTTCTGACCTTGAAATCAGTCACACTTCTGTTGATCTCTTATGTTAGAGTGCATTACCTTACTATGAAATGTATTCTGTATAGATTTTTCATTCTTCACTGTTCCTGTACTGTTTGTGCAATGTGAATGGTGGTACCTATTCCAGAGTAAAATGATTTTATGAAGATAGAACTGAGCATCTAGCTGGTTTATATTGAAAACCAGAAAAAATGAGCATTACATTGTAGCAGCCATGACACTTGTAGTGCTCAGTGTAAGTTGCTACATTTTGGGATAGACAGTGAAATCCTCAGCATGTAACTATTTTCCATTTATGTGTGTGTATGTATATATATGTATATGTTACTAATACTGAAATCAAGTCAGGGGTTCTCATGCATTCATGTACTGGTTCAGTAGCAGGCACTGCTACTTACTGCTTTCTTAAATACTGCATTACAGACAAGTGAATTCTTATGAACTATTTTCTGTTGTGATTCTCTTCCACTATTAGAAAGTGTTAGAGCCACTCTTGTGCACTTGTCTGTTTAGTGTCCTCTGCTGTGTTTGCAGTTGAATGATCCAAATAGAACTGGCTAATTTTATAGTAACTAGGAATGAAGTTTTACATAGAAAAATCTGACTAGTCTGAATTCAAAGTATAGCAATAATAGCTTTTGACCCCAAAGCACCGAATGAATTTTTATTCTTTTGACAGAAAAGGGATCATTATTCTTTTTGGCCTGGTATTTTGCTGCAGTGCGGTTTTCTATGCCGCCTTCTGCAGCTTTTTCTGGTGTGTTTCTCACTGGAGAAATAGAATGAATCCTGTGACTTCAGGTCAGTACAGGATCACACCCCTGTGGCACTGTATCACTGGCTCATATAGACTCTTTAGTCTTCTTATTTATTGCCAAAATCTACATCAAAGAAAAGGAAGCCAGCAGGTGTTTCACATATGACACAGAGAATCATGTTTGAGCTTCTGCCTTTTAAGCATTCTGCAACTGCTGCAGAGATTTTTAGGGAACAAGAAGAGGCTGAAATATGGTCGTCTTTCACAAATGAACAGGATGTCTCTTCGGACACTAGTTTGTCCATTACCCGTTTGCTATTTGTTATGATTAGACATTAGAACGCTCTTATTTTCAGAAATGGCTCCTCATGGCTCACCCCCTGCTGTTGTGTTTAAATCTCATACAAATGACAGGAAAAATAACTGATAGTCAAAACAGCAATAGTAAAAAAAACCCCAAAACTGTGACCATAAGAACGTGAGAGAATCCCACTTGCCCTTAGTTTGTTTGAATTAGAATCTTACATGTAACAACAGAAGTATACCTGAAAAAGGAAAGTGTGTTTTTAAAGACATTTTTCTTGAAAATATCTGTTCTATTGAACAGACAAATGGGATATGAGTCATTAGGAGGCGTGGTCTAATTCACATGCAGCTCATGTCATGTTTTGCAAGAATAGTTTAAATGCTTTGCAGTAGCACTAAACTTTTCTTGTTGACAGCAGGAGCAATTGTGGTTTGCATAATAAAACTGGCAATATAAAATAATTTCACCATATTTTGCTTCCATTTTACAATGAAGGAATTTGTGGAACTGAAAATGTCAATAAGCAGATAAATTACTGGCTTTCACGTTGAAAACATAATAGTATGATTTTCTCATGGAAAAAGATACAGTGGGTATCTGGGAAAAAGTAAGACAAGAACAGCTATTTTTGACACTGCAGAGGGTTTTTTCTGTTCTGTAATCTTGCACAAATTTTTTCTACCTATTGAAAAGTTACAAATTATTTTTCTAGCTGTTGAAGTAATGAAGCTACTGAAATATTTCTACCCTTTCAAAATTATTAAGAGAGAACTGTGGTAGTTAAGGGGTACTTCAAAATAGTGGGCTGTTCTAGCACTTTGTCCTAAAGAAGGGTGTGTCCTTACAGACTGAACATCCTAATCTATGGCCACTTCAGCTTGTTTGAGATATTGGTGAGTGTCACAGCTGTTTTGCTTGCTAAATGACAAGAAACGTTGAAAGCAAGCCAGGAAATGTTTAGATAGAATATTTAGACAGCAAAGACAGAATATATTCAATGATCACTGAAGAGGGCTGCTGATATCTGTAAGTGCATGACTGAAGCTATAGAGAATGCTATTAAATTTCTGGCGACATACAGTATAGCTATTGGTGATGATCCAGTTTGTAACTGTCATCCAGATATTGACCTACCTCTGTTACACTGGGTCAAACAACTTTCTTGTTTCTGGGAAGGATTTTTTATTTCAGCTAGCAAGACTGATTCTTATTTTTCTTTTAAAATATTTCTTTAATTAAGTTTTACCAGCAACATAAGAAATGTCAATATTTAGAAATGACTGCATGCCTTTTAGAAGGTTTTATGTTTCAGGAGCCTGATTGACACGTGTGTCACACATCCCAGAGTACTTTGTGCAATACAGTCTTCGTCAAGAATATGAGTAACTTAACATTATTCAAGGTTATATCACCTTATGTAAAACACAAGATTACTGGAGATGCTAACCTAAAATTAAAAGGCAGGACAATGTTAGACTAGAATCGTCTATATAAATTTGAGGTAAAAAACTGCTTTAAGTGACGCATAATAAAAGGCAGCATGGCTAGAACAATGTAAGTTCCTAGTGGCTGAGTTGTGACAAATTTATGTTGACCTGAAATTAAATTGTTTGATTTTTAAAGATGCTTTGTTAGAGTAATTTTTAGGAGCAAATGCAAACATTTCCTCGGTAAGAACAATAGAAGGGTGGAAATGAAGAGCTGGATTACCAAGGGGCTTTAGGCATAGTTTCCAAAATGGTAGAGATGGTGCCTTTTGCCTCTCTCACCAGGCTACTCAGCTAGTCCATTTAATTCTGAGCTCTAAAGACACTCAAAGGTAATTCTGAGCTGTCCAATTAGGTACAAAAGTAATCAGGTGTTAAGCAGGCCATAGGAACAGTTGGTGGTTTGGGTTGTCCACAGAAACTGGGGTGCAGGTCTTTTGTTTCAGTGAGGCTGCAGGGACATTTTTGCTCAAATTCCTCACATAGAATCATAGAATGGTTTGGGTTGGAAAGGACCTTAAGATCATCTAGTTTCAAGCCCCCTGCCATGAGCAGGGACACCACACACTAAACTATGTCACCCAAGGCTCTGTCCAACCCGGCCTTGAACACTGCCAGGTTTGAAGCATTCACAACTTCCTTGGGCAACCTATTCCAGTGTCTCACCACCCACATTATCTTTGATAGGCCTAAATGCTAAGGTGCAGCATAGAAGAAAACATCAAATGCATTGTGCTTTCTTCATCAGGACTGTTAGCAAAATTTGGCTCAAATTACTGAGCTAGAGTTGAATTTATGAAGCTGAGATTGCCTTGAAGTTATATTTTTGGTGAATCAATCTTCTGTGAAACAATTCACTAGATCTAGTATTTAAGGACAAGGGTTATTTTTGTGTGTGTTCTTTGTTTGTTGTTTGTTGGGTTTTTTTCACTTTTAGATCAAGTAAGAAATTCATGCTTTTCATGCAGACAATATTTCTGCAGCACAATGATGCGTTTCTAGGAGTATGGCCTAAGAGGAGTACTCAGATAACACAGTAACAGTTCCTTTTGTCTGGGAGTGAGAATTAGAAGCAGCTGTCATTACTAGAGGTAGATATTTCCATTCATCACAGTAGTGGTAACTATTTTTAATTGCTGACAGTTAACAATTTCCTGGAAAATGGAAACACCTATAGCCAGTAATTACAGCCTCTTCTCACCCTTCAGACCTGGAGGATTCTAGCCCCTGCTAACAATTACAAAGTCTAGCACTCTTAGACCATGCTGCATATTAGGTTAAGCCTAAGTAGCTGTCAGGAAGAGGAGATATCATGCCCAAGACAGACAAACAAAGTAGGATTACATTTCCAAAAAGTTTGAGCATTGCTGCTTTACGCAGTCGTAGAGGCACAGAGTGGAATAAGCTGCCAAATACAATTTTTCACAGTCTATTGTTGAGCTTATATAATGAGGTAGAACCTACCTGCAGAACAGGATGAAGAAAGAGAAGATTAGAAGAGACATTGTGCTCCACTGGCTGAACTCTAGGACAGCAAGAAAAAAGCTAAATGACAATGTTATAGACTTAGCTGAAAACTCTCTATTGAGTTATTTTACAGGCTAGAATAGTAAATGTCTGAGTTTTTTTCTGTTTTTCAAAGCTTTATATGGTAAAGGCAGAAACTCAATAATGGATTGTTTGAGGTGACCTTACAGAACAAATTCCATCTTCTGCAGATACACACAGTTCTTTGATGAGCTGGTGGCATGGATATACCAATTTGAGTGTGATGTACAAACTTAATCTTTAAGTAGATTTGCTTTATATTACAGAGCAGGAATCTCATTGTTTGAAAGTAGTATATGCAATTTTTTTTTTCTGGTAAGTATGGCCTTTTTAGCAAGATTTTGCTACTCTTCCAGATCTACCATCATGCTTAGTTGCAATGCTAATACTGGTTTACCATCCCTGGAAAACAGATGTCAGTTTTCCGAGTGTAAACAGTGCAGAAAGAGGTAAAAATGAAGAAGGCAAATAGATGCACAGTGCCTGGCTGGAGGAGTTATATCAGGTTGACTGATTCATGAACATGTTCTGAAAGAATTTAATATGTGGCAGTCTGAATCAGTGATTTGTAAGAGATGACAGATGTAGCCAGAAACACCTTACTAGCTGAGGTCTGAACATAGTGTTTCTGACCATCTGAAAGTGTTGTTATAAATGTCAAGTCCAGGCTATGTTTTCCTTCTGCTGCATATCTTTGTTCAGACAGTATGTACTTGTCAATTATTCTGATTCAGATAAAATTGCAAGTATCCATGTGCAGTGTGGTTTCCTTTGCCTTCCTCTTCCTACAGGAAACATGCTCTTAATTCAAATATTTCCTATGTTCTTGGGGTGCGGGACAGTGACAAGATATAGAAAGCAAGAGTTAGCAGTTTGGGCTATCCCTTGTCTTTTGCTCAAAGAAGGTATTTTGATCTATCAAAGAAGGATTTTGATATAGAATCATCGAATAGTAGATTTATGTCAGTGTTTTGGGGGGAGTGTGGGGTGTTTTTTTTTGTAAGAATAGAAAAAAATGCAAAATACAGTCTGTTGAGGTGTGAGACCTAATACAAAAGCAATGTGAGACAGACTGTTTTGCATAGATTTTAGATTTTTACTTGAAAGGCTAAAATCCCCCAATGTCTCCTGTGATTTAGTTTTAACTAGTTGGCAGATGTTGAATGATCTCAGCAAGTGTCTTTGTTGCTGTTCCATAGTAAATATGTAGCAGACTGACTGTTTATAATCTCTGTAATAGGGGATTTGTCAGTCTTTCTTTATTACCTGTAAAATGGATTACGAGAGTAGTACGATTGCACTGGTTCTCTTAGGAACCTAAGAGAGTTAAATGCCTACCCTTATTGGGGATTTTAATGAAAAATATGTCTTCAGTGATTATATTAAAAATACCAAGACTACTGGCTCGGCTTCAGCCTTCTCTATTTCTCCTCATCTAGTTAGATCATAATACTCTCACAGTTTCTACCCTCTCAAAAATTGCTGGGAAATTACATTCATCTTTGGACAGAAAATGCTGAGCATCTTACTCCAGCCAATTTATGATTTGAAGTCTGTTCTCAGTGATGCAGTAGTAATGAAGATGCAGATCTGGTTGGGCAGATAGAAAAGGTCTATTTTTCCACAGATGTATGTTTTTCCATTTCTTATCATCTTACATGTTTTTCCTTTTCAGGCTTTATTAGAAATGAGTTGAAAAGATCAACATTGACACACATGATGTGTCTGTGATTCCAAACTGGAAAGCATTCCTAGCTTCCTTCCTGTAGAAGCACATTACTGTTCAGCTGAAAAAAACCCCCTTCAAACAAATCCATTCATATATAAAGCAGTTGCTTGAGAAATGTACATTTGAATGAATTGATTTTAAAACATCATAGAGCAACTGGGAAAATCCCCACTCAATTTAAAATGAAAAAGAAGAACTAAACCACAGAGAGCCATTAAGCATATCTCAGTTAAAATGTACACACTGTGTTGGACCTCAAGTGTATACATGTAAAAAAAGTGTATACGGTAAAAATAAAGGACCTGATAAACCAGTCTTGATAAATCACATAGTTAACATAAAAGAGAGACTCAAGATTCAGGGTTCTTTTCATCAATACAAACAAATCATCTTGTAGTTCTCCTTTGCAATCTAAACCGGTTTGTCTTTCTTACCCTCTGCTGCTAATAGAAAAAAATAGTGTGTGTGAGTTCATTTATATGGTATGGTAAGAGAACAGAAGACAGTCAGAATAATTCATTGGAGTAAATGTAGTCTGTTTTGCTCAGGAAATAGATAGGTCATGGTGAAACACCAGAGTAAAAACAGTGCTAAGACTGTCATGCGAGTAGGGACACCCTGGTTAACTGTTTATCTGCAGGGAGATTCACAGTTTTATCTCTTCCGAAGTAGCAGCTAAATATTATTGCTGTTACATTGGTTCAGTGTTGTCTGGGAACACAGAAGATGGCTGACAGCCAATATGAAGTAGAAAGTAAAACTGTTTTATTTACTGAGGTATTAAGCCAACTTCAGCAATTATTGTTAATGCTTTGGATGATATCCAAGGCAGAGGACAGAAGTCCTGTTGGCTCAGGAGTGTAGAGAAGCTTCCTGGAAACTAGAAAAGTTAATGAAAAGACTACTTATCTTACACACCAGGACTTGAACAAAAGGCTGGAGAATCAGATAGAAGTTCTAGTGCTTTTTTCTGAGAGGTTCTTTTATCAGAGAGGTTCTGACTTCTTTTGGAATAAGATGGCATAAGATCAGGCCTGTACCTATGTATTTATATTTTAAAAAATGATGAGCACTTTACACTTTTAAGTTGTGTAAAAATAAATTCAAAATATACCTGAAAGACAAGGATATCACAAACATATCCCAAACTTGGTCAACATTTTTGTTATAGTTCAAGGTAAATAAGAATTGAGGAAAGGCAGGGAAAGGTTGTATCTGGAATAAAACGAAAGTGGCTGGACGGGTCGGCAATTTTCCACTTAAAAAAAACCCGCAAGAGACAACTGCAAAAGTAATCAAGTTAGTGACTCGAGTGAAAATCTTGGGAATCCATACATTTTCTGGGCAGTCTGGAAGGATTAGAGACTTTGAGGCTAAAGGTAAGATTTATAGCTTTTATATGCCCTAAGTTGCACAGGTCACTTACCTAAATTATTTGTGCAAAATGTTTATGTGTGAATGCTGGATAGCAGACAGCTCCAGAAAACTAATTTTGCTGCTAGTTTTTCTGATGTATACTTCTCTGAAGCACTTCTGTACCACAGGGAGATCATATGCCACCAATTTAACTGAAGTGAGCCCCATCTCTCTAGTAGAACTGGACTCATTTGAAGTTTCATTTGGTTTTACCCAGCTGCCACAGAAACCTATGGAATATTTTCATATTCTATTTAAATTAGTTGCCATCCACTTCTGTAAACAAACCTCTTTAAAATTTCTTTAGTTTATAGAGGTTAAAACCCAATTAAATGCTACATGATAAATTCTGAGATCTTTACAAAATAAATGTGTGTGAGGATTATGCTGGTATGAAGAGAGTAATACCTAAACCACAAATTCCCAAAAGAACTTTAATCATACTCCATTATTTTAAAGAACCTTTTTGCTTGCTTTCCAGATGCTGTCATTCTTTTGCTTCTACTATATTACATTTGTTTTTCTGTTCAGGATTTCAGCAATGCTGTCACATACAGATTTACTTGAAGGGATGAAGAAGTCTATACCCTCTATTAAATCCAGTCACTTCCATGTGATACCCATGTGCAGATATGCAGCTTACTGATTCAGAATGGCTGCATTTATTCCTGAAGTGAAAGAAATATTGTTTTCGTATCAACATATGATATTTCCTTTAAAAGTTTAATTTACACTAATTGAAAAAAAAAGTTTTTACCTGCAGTTTTCAATGTAGATATTAAGTGTGATTTAGAGTAATCTCCAAATCTAAAGATATTAGAAGCTTAACTGGCAACTTTCTGTTAAGCTGCATGGTATAGCTGCACACTACTGGCAGTTGGGGTAGATGGTCCTTGTTGGTCCCTTCCAACTGAATTTATCCTATTCTATCCTACCCTGTCCTGTCCTGTCCTGTTCTACTTTTTTCAGCTGTTGAATGTCTATTTCAAGAATGCCATAATCAATTTCAAGTAATGCAAATTTTGGAAAGACTGGTCAGAAAATGGCAATAGAGGGCAAGCTTAGTACAGCAACAGGAGTATGAAGGTTGAGGGGGAATAGTAGGATTGAAAAGAACCTAGTAAAAAATTAAAAATATTAAGATTGTAACTATATTGGAAAACAGAGAAATCTACAAGTATTTAAGAAGAGAAATGTTGGTGTGTATTACCACATCTCATTAAAATGGTAAGGATTTTTTTTGCCTATGTGCCTTACTGAAAAAAGTTTTCCTTATTCTTTTTTAAGAGTACTGACACATTTCCTTCAGCTACATGAAACGCCAGTAATTCTTAGCTAGAGAGCATAGTCTTTTTTTTTTTTTGACCATACTGGTCTATGGGCAAGCCATCTCCTGAGCAAAATATTCTTAATCCACTAAAAATTAACAAGCTATTTAATATTAAAACAGTTGTGCAAGTGAAGAAGATGTCAAAAGAAGTGCCTTTCTATGACTGCAGTGAGAGCAGAGGAGCAATATGGCAGAACATAAGTTAGTGGTAATTACCTGCTAATGATGAAATCCTGTGCAAAACCCGTAAGCAAACGGAGATACAAAATCATCAATACACATGAAAGGTCTTCTGTAGCTCATTAAATAAAAAATAAAAATGAACTAAGAAACTGGGTCTCGAATATGCGGCAAAACAGTGATTACTGTCTGTACTAATAAAGCAAATGTTTGACCCATTGTCTGACCAACAATGACAGAATATAGACAATTAAACTAGAATTTATTCTGTATTTCACATAAACAGCCAGCCTCATTTTTGAAAGTAGCACAGATTGATCACTGCATTGTGGAAAAAATCCAGTATAAAATCAAACTCTGAATAATTTATGACAGTACTTGGAAGCCTATATTAAAAAACTCCTCAAATATATAAGTCCTTCAAAGGCCAGAGGAAAGTAATGAGTTTATATTTGTCTTATTTCTGCAGTGTAGACAGGTTCTTTGTTGTACAGTGAGAGGCTATTCGTGAGTTGAAATTACAGAAGTTACTTTTTAAAATACAAAATTACTGAATCCCTGTCTTTTTTACAACATTCCTGTGAATTTTTTCCTGATTTTATAATAATGCATGACTAAGACCAGTGGTATTCCAGTGGGGTTCGTATTGTATTTGGCATATGTAGATTGAAAAATTGTTTAAATTAAATCTTTATAAAATCCTCAATGTCATGGTTTAACCCCAGTTGGCAATTAAGTTTCATGCAGTTGCTTGCCCTTCGTGTGGTGGGTTGGGGAGGAGAATTACCCACTTAAACTAGGGTATCTAGATCTCTTTCTAGAATGGGGAGTCTCACTATATGATGGTTTTCTAGTTGTTTTACTGCTCAAATACAAAAAGCATAATGAAAAACAGACACAGTACTAATTGTACAGGTCAGAATAGCAGTGAAGTTCTGATCTAGAATATATTTCACTAGTCCTGTTGCCAGAAATGTACATCTCCCGTTATTCTAATGAAATAAAATGATGTGAAGATGGCAGCATGAGCTGTAAGTCTCTTCATGACTGTCACCATATGGTTTGCAGGTAAGATCCATGGCTATCTATTTAAGACCTATTGAAAATATCAACATTTTACCGATAGCTTTTGTATTTTTCTCCACCCTTGGAAAAAAAATTACTTATTGTTCTGCCTTCTATTCTCTCTCCTACCCCCCACCCAGAGTCAGTAAAATTCTCTTCTATTAAAAAGCTTGAAAGGCGAATTCATCATAATAATAAGGCCACTAATTCTCATTTTGAACTTTGGTCTGTGCTTTGTTGTGAATTATTGACAAATTTAGGGGAATTTAGGATTGTTGCCTAACAATCAGTTCTGCCCTACTGAGTTCTGAAGAACACAAAAAGCAGTAAGAATCTTAACAGTAACCCTGTTCCACTTCTCAGACCCACTGCTGCTAATAAGAGCCTCAAAATTTTGCTGCTAGTTTATCAGAATTTCTTCCAGTTCCTTCTACACTTATTGTATTTGGAAAACAATACATAATTTCTGCTTGGTGTTGAGGAAGATGAGGAAACTTGTTTGGGAGGGGATGTTAAGGGTTGGCTTCCCTTGCCTTCCTTTGGTGTGTATTGAATATGCAGAACCTGGTAGAAAGTTGAAATATAAAAAGGAGGAAGAAGGAGGGTAGAAGATCAAAGACGATATCACAACCTTTGTTACTTTTGCTCATCAAGAAAACCTGTAATTTGTCACCATGTTTATTCATTACTGTGAAAAATAGATGAAGGTTTTCAGTCAACATCCCCTTTGAATGTAATACTAATTCTGGTATTAAAGGTTATATTTCTGTGATGATAAGACCAACCTTTTTTAAACTGGATCCCACCTGACTTACAAAATTCAAGAAAACCTTAAATTTCTCAAGTCGTGTGTCACCCTATTGTTGAGTTCTGGAAGTTTGCTGCACTGTGCATATATATTAAATGTCTATTTTATGGAAATACATCTTATGAGCCAAAATGTGATATAGGCTTCTTAAATCCATTATTCAAAACTTGTATTTCTGTCACTGCAATAGATTTGTGGTGAGTAATTCCAGTATTTTGGAAAGTAGCCATCAGCTGAATGACTCAGAGCAAAGGGTTTTACACAAATGAAGATCATAACAGTATAAATTCTTTCATAAAAAGATTGAATCATTGACAGTAAATGTTCTCAATAAAGACATATTCAAAGGGACTAACTATTGGAGTATTTTTTTATGCAACCTTTCTATTTCAAAAGAAAGAAATTGTATTAAAGAATAAAATTACATGTACTTTCTAACTTAATCTAATTTTTCCTATGTATTCTGCATTCTCCATAATAAACTTATGGAGAAGAATAACATGTTACTGTACATAAATGGTCAGGATGGGCTTTAGAGATCCACTGAAGCTTTCAGGTGGAGTAAACAGTTAGATGCTTTCATCTAATGTTTCCATTTTTAGTCGTAAAGTCTTTGATGAACAACCATCTGAGAACAACAGAAGAGTGTGACAATTACATAGCTTTTGCAACAAAACAAGTTGTTGACTCTTCAGTCTTTTGAAAGGATGTTAAAAGGAATAAGGAGATATTGAAATAGAACTGAAATAATGAAAATATGGAAAAATGTAGAAAGTAAGAGACAAAACAGTATTTCTAAAAGTATTAAAAGACTGAACTGTTCATAGCAAGTCCAGATCTCATAATACATCTTCATATTTGAATTATGAGTGCAGGTAGATAGGGAGTAACTTTTATGTAAGTAGTAGTAAATAAAGATGACAACTGAAGACTAGGATTTTCTCAGGTTATGTCTGTGTTCAATTCTTTTGTCTTCAGGGAGTCAATAGAACTAAACCAGGAGGAAGTAGTAAAAGTATTGAAGAAAAACTGGAAAAGCATGTTTTCAATTTAAGAATAGAAACTGTAGCTTTGAAGAAGAAAACCTCTTTAGAAAAGGCATGTGAAAGAAGGAAAGCACTAGAAAATGCTAAGAAGGAAATTGCTAGACTCAGGAGATGCCTATTAATAAAGGAAAGTGATTATAATCTTCATATTTCCTGAAAGGTTGCTAAGAGAGAAAAGAGAAAAAAATATTTGATTGCATGATTGCAAAACCCAGACCTGCTTCTATCATAAAGGGTAAGATTGATACACACTATCTAAATAAAATAATTAAGAAGCAAGAGCTTTTTGAACATGTTTGTCTCTCAGATGATAAAAGCAAAGCGCTATTTCAGCAGAAGTAAAAGTCTGAATGAAAAATGGCTCAGAAAGAATCTGCCAGGGAACAGCAGAAGCAGACTGCTCTCTAAAGGATAGTAAGCCAGAAGCTGAGGATGGCAACGAGGCTGGCAGGGGCAGTAACCTCATTGACAAGGAGCCTGTCTCACTCTACCTGAGTGAGGCAAGCAGGGCAGATCTGGTGAACTTAGCCAAGTTTAGCTGAAAGCCCAGGTCGCTGAGCAAGCCCATAGTGATGAGAAAGGCCTGAGATCAGGCTGGGATGTGAAGTCTGAAGGTCTGGGTCAGGGTCTGGATCAATAGGGTGCATGCCTAAGCATTGATATGTTGGCAGCATAGCTGCAGTGCAGTTCAGGTTATGGCCCAGGGTCTCAGTTTAACAGCAGCTCCCAAGGGACAGAGCAGGGAGGCTCCACTTCCAGCTCTTTTTTCTCTGCCTGGGAGCGTTGCAGTAAAATGGTGGTTTACATAAGGAAGAACTCACACAGAAAATACATGATTTAGGTATCTGGAAGAAGATTGGGTGAAGGATAAAATCAGAATATAATGAGGCAACAGGTGATTTTTTAAATGCACGGCAGAAGAGACAGATAACAGACCTAAGACAAGGAACACCTTTCCCCCAAAAAATTACAGAAAAGAGGTGAAAGGGAGGACATGAGATAAAGAAACATGTTGTTTAAGGAACAAGTGATGTTTTCAAAATGAACGAACCAAAACCAGAGAAATATGAAGGGACTGAGTGAGAACAGAATACAAAAAGTGGAAACGATATCTGAATTAGGTAGGAAGAGGCAGCAAAAATGTTGAGGAGCAGATCCAATGAAGAACTTTGTTACTGTTAGGACCACCTGTGCCAGCAATGCATATAAATTGTTTGGCTAAGCAATTTTGGCTTAAGAAACAGAATTTTCTGAACAAGGAACAGGAAGAGTTAAGCACCTGATAGAAATGGGGTATTAGGGGCCTGCAAGGCACCAAGACTGGAAATACACAGCAATAATTGGGAGTGGAGAGGAAGCCACCGTCTAAACTTTCTCTCTTGTCTGGATTTGGGCACCTGTCTCAAAGTTGTAGTTAATCTTCCAGATAGCTGAGACTGTAGATCTTCGCCTTTTTACTTTGACACTTACACATACTTGAAGGTGATTTAAATAGACACCTCTCAAAATATTTTTAAGGGGCTTGTTAAGGCTGTCTTCTGAAACACTGCCAACCCTTGGCAGAGAGAGCTCGCCACACTGAAGAGGTGACTAAGTGATTTTTGAGTAATTTCTCCATTTTCAGAAAATGTCATTGCATTTTCAGGCTAAGAAGGGACAGAGAAAGCTTCATCCCCAGGGAAGAATATAATTGCTTTGGGAAAAAAAAAAAATCTTCAGTGAAATATACCCATCAAGAAGTCTACTTACAGTTCCAGACAAAAAAAACCTGTCACCCAAACTGCATCATACTATTGGCACTTGAGGTTATGTCTTTGTTAATAACTAACCATGGACAGAATTTGGACCTGAGCACAGATATGAGATCACCCATACTGCTGAATTCCTAGCATGGTCATGTCCATGGCGCAGTTCGAAGTGCTAAATAAGTGCCTGGCAAGGCCTAGGGAAATATTATGGGCCAGAGACCACTGCAGAGAGTCAGGGAGGATACAGTTGTTCTGTTTTGGAGGGTGAGGAGATAGGAGTAGAGTGAGAGAAGTCAGGCAGATGGATGTGAGCCGTGCTGTGCTTAATCAATACCAGGGTCAGAGAATTGTTGCTGGCCCATTTCATTTATTTTTAGAAGCAACCTGAAAGAACAGGCTGACATTTGAAGTTATTTGGTAAGGAATCATAATACTGGCTAGCAAGCTTGTAATGAGACAGGCATCAGCCTTGGTTGTGGTCAGGTAAGTAGGTCCTGGAGTTAAAAACAGTCTTTAAAGCATGCTTCGTGTCAGTATACCTGCTCTCTGTATTGAGTTAGAGTTGCAGAATCTCAAAGCTTATAGGAGTAAGATAAGAAGCTTCAAAGAGTTAAAAGCCCAGTTCCTGGTGACTGCTAATAAGAGCTGAGAACTCTAATCCTTTTGGTCTCTTTGAAAATCCTATCTGAAAATAAAAATTGGATGAAGTGTGAGATTTATTGGTTCTGACTAAAAAAATGAATAGTAGCAGCAAGTGTTCAGACAAGCTGCAGACTGGAATACCAGGAGAGAAGTGATTTTTCTGACAAGACTTGTAATTTTGCCTGTCCTTATTAAAAAGAACAGAACATCTGCAAATGGGGCAGACATGATCTTGAAAATAAGTCCTGAATCAATTGATTCAGCAAAGAACAATCTGTACACGTGATTTCGGTTTTGGCAAATCATCAAACAGCTATTAGCTGGAAAGCTAAATGGGGTCAGCTATCAAAGTCTGGCTGGAAGATAATAAAATCATAAAAGCATTATAATATGCATTACTTCAATATGAATAATCACGGCACATTTGGATTATGTGTGGCACGATTCAGCTACAGATTAAGACACCTATGTTTCTATGTCTACGTGTAGGTGTCTATACATGTATTAGTTCTTTAAGCTCCGATTATAGTCAATATAAACTGTCAAATCTAGAGACCTTTTCAGCTGATCAAATGTGGGTAGTTAAATTAGTGTGAACTGAATAGCTATTGGCTTTTGTGTCTGCTGGATACCTGTCATAGCTACATTCTTTATGAAGAATATGCCTTCAGTCAAACTTGTCACAGGAAACTTCTACAGTGTTTGCATTATAGACAAAGAATTTAGGACTATTTCCAAAATACCTTGGTCACCCTATTAACTATTTCTTCAAATTAAAATATGTGTTCCTTCACTGCAATACCTGTATCCAGCTGAACATCCATAACCATATGCTACAGAGAAATAATATCTGGAGCTGAATATCACGTGGAACTTCTGTATCTAATTTTGGCTTCTATTTATTTTTGTGTAACCTTGGTCCTATTTTTAACTGTGGTACATTGCTATCTGTCAGTGAACCTGATAAGAGCTGTTCTAGGCCACACAGGATCCATACAGCCCCTCTTTGCCTATAGCAGCTACCTAAGAGTACGAAAGTGATCAGAGGGCTGGAACACCTCTCCTGTGAGGAAAGTCTGAGAGAGTTGGGGTTGTTCAGCCTGGAGAAGACTCCAGGGAGACCTTATTGTGGCCTTTCAGTACTTAAAAGGGGCGTATAAGAAAGATGGGGAAGACTTTTTAGCAGGGCCTGTTGCAATAGGACGAGGGGAGATTCAGGCTGGACATGAGGAAGAAATTTTTTAGGCTGAGGGTGGTGAAACACTGGCACAGGTTGCCCAGAGATGGTGGATGCGTCATCCCTGGAGACATTCAAGGCCAGGCTGGATGTGGTTCTGGACAACGTGATCGAGTTGAAGATCCGCTCATTGCAGGGGGGTTGGAGTAGATGACTTTTGAAGGTCCCTTCTAACCCAAACTATTCTGTGGTTCTGTGAAAAGAATAGAGCAAGCATATATTCACACTTCTCTAGTATGCTTTGCCAGCCTTCAGATATTTTCAGCACAAGGAGTCCTAAATTAAAGATTATTTCACATTCTTGGGCACTAATTTCTATTTTTTTAAGCATATTTTTTTAAAAAGTGTGCTTATAGTGGTTGAAAGTATGGTGTGCTTAGTTCTTCCTATTTACTTTTTCCATGCTACTTATGAATTTGTAAGTCTTCTGTTTTACCCCCTCCATCAGCTGTGGAACAAAGTGACTCCTTTCACTGTTTTTCTTCTGGATTTATTTATCTGACCGTACCTGAGGACAGAAATGATATTTTCATGAAATCTTGTATCATAAGTCTTGTTCCTTAGTCACAATAGCTAGTTAGAAGGAGACATGAGCTCCTATTCATCTAACCTCTATGTTGGCAAACACTGTTTCCATCCTAAATGTTGTTAATCTAATCTTAGTATGCACTAATGTCAAATAAACTTCACAGAAAGAAAGTTAATAAAAGTGATTTTTCACAATAATTGTGGTTCTAATATTTAGATCTTGCTAAAATTGAGAATTATTTTGTAATGATACCTTTTCAAGAAAACTCTTACATTCAAGCTTCTCTGCTATTTGTTCTTAATGTTAAAGTAATTAAGTTCTAAAATAAATAGTGCTGTAGGGCAGAGGACATCAAAGAACTACCTAAGTTTGAAGGGCAGTTCTACCCAAGTACAATTTTATAGGCCTCAGGAGGAGTGGAAAATTTCAACTTGTTTCCCTAGTATTGTTAAACCCGTGGTTTATTTGTCATATAGCTATATATACTCCACTATGTATTTTCCTTTTTTATTTCCTTCCTTATATATACTTCACTGTGTATTTTCCTTTTTAAGACTGTTTATACAAATTGAGAATGTTACTCTATGGTTTAGTTTTGTTTAATGTTTTGCTTAATTAGTTTTGCTTAATTTCTATATTAGAGTAATAACAGAAAAGCAGTTGTTCCTGAGATTACACAAAGATACTAATCCTAAATAAAAAGTGATAGATGGGATATACTTTGAAAAATTCAATTACAAATTAATGAAATGAGAAGATGCTGTTGCCTGAACTAGTGTGGTTCTGAATCTGCAAATTATGCTGATAATTAGAAAAATTAGAAAACAGTAAGTGTGTGCTATTTGCGTAGAATTATATTAATTGCTGTAGCTTGGAAAAGCTTGACACAGACTGAATGGTTAAGGTAAAAAAGCTCATATAACTTTTGAATGGAAATTATTTGGAAAATAGATCTGGTAAAATTTAGATCATAAATAACGTAGATTTTTAATTGTAAAGAAACAATATCATCATGAAAGTTGTTAATTTTCTTTGTTTCATTATGCCTGTGATTATAGTCATTAATATGAATAATAAGCTGTTAATAATATTAATTGAAACCTGATTATAACTTTATGCTTGTATTAAAAAGTGTGAGAAGATCTAGGAAAGTTTTAGACTAAAAATGTCAATTCTTTCTTTTTTTTTTTTGATTGATTTTCCAGTATTTTTTACTTCTCTTTCCACTGTATGTTAGGCTTAATTTATCTTATTTTTAATTCTTTTTGCCTAAGCAGCTAGTTTTGCTGCTCCATAGCCTGGAGCGGGCCTGGCAGCTCTGAAAATAAAGGTTCTAACTGTGATGACATATACCAGTTGCTTCTGAAGCGAGGTCATGTGGGATTTTTTTACCTCTCATTTTGAGCTCTGGATGAAATTCGATCACACCAGAGAGCATCGCTGTGGCAGGATACCAGATGCTGTCTGTCCTCCTTACCTGTCCTATCCCAAAGGATTCGTCTTTCTGCCTCTGCACTGTTATCTTTCATCATCACAGGGCCTGAGTGACTACTTTGATTTTCATTCTGCATAAAGTATGTTGTGATAGAATTTGGGCAATAACATTTTTTTTTCCCACTGAGCTGCAGTAATAACTCTGCAGTAGAGCTTAATGAAAAAAATGCATGTGTTCCAAAGTAGTATAAATTTTATACCTAGAGACTTTTTTTCAAAGTTGAGATACATCTCGGTGACAAGTGAGAGCAGCTAAGATGTAGTAGCGTGGAATAACCGATTACTTATTGGGAGACAGAGCAGTGATTTACTGGTGAGAAATATTCCTCTTCTGTTCCTCTGACAATCACCAAGAAATTACCCAACTTTAAATATTTACATGTGGCCCAGGAGAAAAATGTATTCTTCATTCTCTGTATGTATTTTCTCTGTCTTGTATTAGCACTTACTAAAGGTTTTATGACACAGTGCTATTTAGCATCTCTCAGAATCCACAGCTTTAAGACATCTCTGTCTTCTGTTCAGCTATATCACAAATAAGGTGACATGTTTCTGTTTCCTTTTAAATATGTCCTGTGGATGTGTTAAATTTAGTTGTTGAATTTAGTGGGAACCCAGAGATGAGTTAAACCACTGACCTCCTGCATCAAGCAGTTATCATTCATCTGGCAGCTTTGTGAATGTCATATTTCGTTACTGAACTGCTTTTAAAGCAAACTGCTCTAGACTCTTCACTGATATGAATCAGAATGGACAGAAAAGCAGTTTCTTCCATCTACACTCTGGAATTTTTGAGGTTTATGTGTTAATATTGCCACTCTTAACTTAATTACTCAGGTTTCTGGATTTGGAATAAAGTTTAATTTGGACAGAAACTGTATGACTGTTTTAAATGTTAATTTAGTATTTTAGTCAAATCTGAGGCCAAGGTTGTAATTCATTCTGTCTTTGTATTTCATACGATGATTGTTCTTCTAATCTTGAGTTCTTTTTATGTTGCTGTAGATTTTTTCATGTCCAGCTACTTTTCCCATTGCTCATACATCCTTTAGTCTCTACATTTTAGAATGTCATTCAAATGCAATTTTTGAAACATTATCTACTTTTCTGTTTCCAAACAGAAATGGAGATAGAGGCATGCCATAATATGTTAGGAATTTAGAAATTTCATTCTAATAAATACAAAAGTAGAAATGATGTAACATCTTAAAAGATTTGAGATCGTAGTAATGAAGTATTTCAAAAATTGGAAAAATTATGAGGTGGTTCCTAAAATCAGGGTCATTTTGTTGTACACTAGATGATGTTTTACAGATTTCTTCCATAATCTTGAGTGATGGAAATTTATTTTATTTTATTATAAATTCATTTTATTTTATTTTATAACATCATTGACACTAAAATCCAATGTGTTGACTGAACTAATAATCATTTATTTGTCCTGATTCAACCCAAACTGCCTTGCATAACTAATTATTGACTGATTTCTATGATGTATGTAGGTGTTTCCAGAAACTGAAAGAAGTCATAGATCACATTCTACAAATTATGGGGGGAAAAAAAAAAAAAAAAAGAGAAAGCTTTTAATATTTTTTAGAAGATGTCTGGTTTGTATCAAATTTGTGCTACAAGCTAGTGTAACTTAGAAGATTTTTCTCTCAAAAAGTTTCCAGTTGCGAAACTGTTGACAAGTTATTGTTTGAGCCGGGAGTGTGCAGGGAGTGCGAGACAGTCGTTTTAAGAAAATGGAAGCCAGATTTGTCCTCAGTTATTTGAATTGCAAAATTAATACTACTTTTCAAAGATATGTATGTTTGCTTCCTGTTTGCTTATTGTTGTCTGTGAACACCTATGTTCTTTATATGAGTAACAAACTTTACAATGTTGCATAGAATAACGCAAATACTTGGGATGATCTTTTTGGACTGTCACTTGAAAAGGTAACAACAGCAACTAAACTTATTTGAGACAAATATACCTACTGCAAAGCATGACCTTGTTTTGGAAAGGATAGTTTATTCAGCATTGCTTGCTAGCAATAACCAAGCATGAGAACTAGTCTGGAATAAGGGATCCTTCCATGGGAGCTAAGATCAGCCTGTGGCAAGCAGCAGGAACGCAGAGGGCTTGTAGTAGAGGTAAAGTAATTTGGAAGGAATATAAGCACTGAGCTGGGCTTCAGTTTAGGTTTGGCCACAACCTCCAGTCCAGGACTTGGAATAGTATGTCTGAATATGCTTCCAAGGTTGTTACAGGAAGTGGACTATAAAACCAAATAGTACTTTTCAGTTCTGGCAACAATGTAAGTATTAACAGCTTAGTTCCATCACATTTTAAGAGAGCACAAAGTTACCCTGCTGCCAAACAAGCTGTCCTGTTCATCTGCCTTCTACTGAGCTGGCAATCATTTCCTGCTCCCAGTACGCTGCCCTTGTACTGCCCCTATCCTGTGCAGGCTGGGAGACATAATTCCACCTAGAGCTAGCAGGAGGTGAAAGAGGCAGGAATGAATAGACAGGGTTGTGATCATGCCACTCTGTGCCAGTATTAAGTGCTCATGGAATTGTTATTTTCCAGAGTTTCTTTCCTTCTGTCTATGTCTGCAGATAATTATGTCCTCTTCTTCCTGAGACAAAGCCACAGTAAAATCTCTTGAAGGCTATTCAGGAGTATTATTCTAGTATTCTAGAGTCACAGAAAGATTGGCTCCTGGACCAGTATTTTCTCTTAGAAAATGAGAGTAGCTGGAGTTGGTAATGGGTTGCAAATGACTCAATTAACTTGTCAGGTGTCAGAAATTCAAGATGGTTGTCAGATCTAGTCACAATGAAATGTCTACCAGCTATGAGGTTTTTCTGCCAGCAGTGTGTTTTTAAAATCCTTCATTACATATTCTTATTGTCTAAACCTATCAGGATTATTTTTATTTTGTCCTTTGTCCTTTTATCTCTTTTTACTGCTTTATCCTGGTTAGTTTGCTGTGGTTTCTCACATCTACAAGGCTGTTTTCAGTTATTTGTCAGATCAACAAATTGTCAGGATTTGTTAAAATTAACTCATAAAATTCATAAAACTAATTCAAATACTGTTTTGGACTACAAGAAGGCAGAATGAAGAGAACAATCTAGCATGCATCACTAAGATTTTAGCAGAGGCTTATTTTACTTTAGCCCAGTGCCTACACCGAAGGGGCTTTAACAACATGCCACTTGACTTCAAAAGCAGGGATGCGGGGAAAATGTCAACACCGCTCTGGCATGAGAAAGTTAAGAAAAACAGTGTTAAAACATCCTCCTAGTGCTAAACATTGACTCAATGAACTTGGATATCTTCTAAAAGCATTTTTCTGTTGAAAGTGGAGCCATATACTCCTGATGAATCATGCTGCATCTGTAGTATATCCACGTCCCAGCGTGTCACATCAGTAGGGGATTCAAAGAGAGTGACAAGTAAAAGCAAGGAGTAACAGTGTGATGGAATGTAAGTAACATTACAGCGTCTCTTTTTTTTTTTTCCATCATGCTATTTAGGAGGTCTGTGCTTTGACGTATAATACAAAAGGGCAGTAGTGGAGTGAAATGTGAAGGATGGGTAGGCGTTAGTGATGTGCAAAATAGGAAGCTTGCTTTTAAATGGTTTGGCAAAGACCTAGCTGTGAAAAATAAGGCACTGTTGACAACTTGGAATCCCCCTAAGCGTGATGTCCCTTCTCCTTGAGTAGTCTTAAAATTGAAATAGTGATAATGATTTTAGTTATGTGCATTGGCCTTCTTGTTATTGAAAATAAATTAGGAAATTTTTATTAACTTATAAAGGGAAAAGCTAAAGGAATTACTTCAACTTGAAAAAATTAGGTTTTCATTTTTAAATATTTACACGTATGCCCATTTTAAATAAAAAAGGATAGAAAATAGAGAGTAGTTGCTGTGGTTTTGTTTTATTCATGTTGCAACATTTTATGGAAAACTAGGTTAATGTCTTTGCTGACGATCTTTTGCATTTTCTAGCATGTTCATATCATGTTGATTTTCTGTAAATTCTTGTATGTAGCTTGTAACTTGAGGTAGAAAGTATTTTAATGAAATAAATACGATCACATGCTAATTGGTATTTTTACAATGGAAGTACTAAACTGTTCTGCTACCCCAATTTGTGGGATAAATATTCTGACATAGTTAAAAATCTAATTAAACTTTCAGATAGAAGGAAATATTTTGTTATGCTTTGATCTGAAAGTGTTTTTTGCATTTTTATGTCTAAAATGAAGTAACGTAATGAACCACCCCAGTGTAATTGCATACCACCTTTGCAGAAATAACAGTCATTGAAGAAGGAAAGCCTGAAATCTGTTACAGTAGCATGAGGGGAAAGAATGGACTCCTGGAAATGAATTCCCAGCACAGGGTCAGCTTGGTGCAGTGCCAGTCTCTCAATTTTCTAGTGCTTTTAGCAAAGGGTATAGTCCTACAGGTTAAGTGGTAAAGGCCTCTTCTACAGAGCAGACAGCTGCTGATGCACAGGATTTGCTACATTTGTAGATAATGAGGTTTTTTCCTTTTTTTTCTTTTTAAAAAAAGTAGTACAAAATACACATCCCCAAAATATGAAAATATTGCTCCGTAGGGTTTTTCTGCGTGTGCACACGTAAACATGATTGCCTGAATTATTAAAAGTGTGAATTTAAAAGGGATTTGTTGTGCCACGTTTGTTACACATCCGTTCGGTGTGGGCGCTCAGAAGTAAGTGATTTTCTTTGAGTTTAACTTAACTGGTGAGTAAGCTTTTTTCACAAAATCACAGAATAGTTGAGGTTGGCAGGGACCTCTGGGGGTCATCTTGTCCAACCTACCTGCTCACTCAGGGCTGCCTAGAGCCCAGAGTCATGTCCAGATGGCTTTTGAGGACCTCTAAGAGAGGGAGATGCCATGATCAATTAGGACAACCTTTGCCAGTGCTGTCATCTTTACAGTATAAATGTGTTTCCTGATCCTCAGAGGGAAACTCCTGTGTTTGAGTTTGTGCCTATTGCGTCTGGTCCTGTCACTGGGTACCACTGAAAAACTGGCTCTGTCTTCTTTGTGCCATCCCTTCAGATATTTGTACATATTAATGAGATCTCCCCTGAGCCTTCTTCTCCATCTGAAAAGTCCCAGCTCTCTCAGCTTTCCTCCTAGGAGAGATGCTCCAGTCCCTTAATCACCCTCATGACCATTTGTGGGACTCTTTCCAGTATGTCCTTGTGCTAAGGAGCCCAGCACTGGACCCAGTACTCCAGGTGTGGCTTCATCAGTGCAGAGTAGTGGGGAAAGATCACCCTTTCAATCTACTGGAAACACTCCTTTAAATGTAGCTCAGGATCCCAAGGTTGTAGCAAGGTGGTTATATGTGGTAAAGTCTTTGGCTGTAGCATTTGGCATTTTAAGGTGGAAGACACCTGTTTAAATTGCTCCCTTTGCACACATACACTGTGATAGTTTCTTAATTAGGTACTCAGAGACAATTTCCCCACAGATCAATCTCGCAATCTCCGTTCAGCAAGTAAGTCTTTGTTTAAGGTTACTAGCAGCTGAGGACTTTGGAAGGCCTTTCAAACTTGTGTGTCCTGTTACCTCTTTCAGATCATGTGTTGACCCTTCTATTTATGGCTAAAGAGTGCTATAATCGAGTGCAAATATTATTGACCAGCTTGGGATCTGGAAGCTACAAAGTGCACTGACTGGGGTAATTTACTGGGGTTGCAGTATACAATCTAGCACCAAAGAACCTGTAAAAACATTCTCAACAAATTAAGATGGTGCTGTTAAATGGCGTATGAAAAATGTGCAGTCTACATCCTTTCTTCTAAAGGAAAAGAAGTGTCCAGCCAGATGCATTGCCACCTGGCAGTTTAAGAACTTACTAGGGTGACTGCTGAAGGTTTATTTAGGGTGTAAATATTTTAAATTGCCTTGGATTCATTAAGCATTTATTTCTTTAGCAGGGCAGAAAACTTATCTCTTTATTAATTTATATAGTAATTTTTTCTCCTGGCATGGAAAAGTGATTGAATCTAGGGTATCTAACTTCTTGTAGACTAGAAAACTCTGCAGATTAATTAAATCAAGGTGAGCTTTAAATATTTTGTTTACAAAAAAAGTCAACACTAAGAACGTTTTTATTTCAAAAGTATCCTTTAAGCCAAGATCACTGGAGAATGTATAGTGCAAATTCAGTTTAAACACAGAAACCTATCATAAGAGGCTTTCTGACTTGTGCTCAAGTGTGTGTATTATTTATCATCCTCAGTGTTTTGTTTCTGCTGTTCCTAGCATGTGGCTTTGCTTCATTCAAGTAGTGTATTGTCTGAGAGGAATATTTAGGACCAAACTCTACAAGGTAACGAAAATATTTTTAAATTTTTATTTTAGAAATCAACCTTTGCATGTGAAAAATTGTGAAGTGAGGCTTCTTACACACTGACACCTTGATTCTTGGTTTTGAATTTCTGAATGCTTATGCTTGCTTCCAAAGCACTGAATAATACACTTGCTTTAAGTTAGCACTCCTGCAGAGTCCTTTTTTTGATTTGCTAATTTTCACTTTAAACAGTCTCTTCTACTTTGGCTTCTGATCACTTGTACACAGTTACTACAGAGAAGTTGAACATACAAAGTTTGTGTTCAGCTCTTTCAGTAAAGCTAGGTGGTTCTCTCACAGTCTGTTTTGTTTTCTGTATTATGGCTGTCACCTTTAGTTTGCTCATGTTGTCTTTTCTATTCCATTTCTTGTTTGTTGAGAGTCAGGAACCTGGTCTTGTTATCCTAGTGGGGATCTCTGCTGCTGTTTAACAACACAAGTGACTAAAAATAGGTGGAGTTCAAGTAGCTGCATGTGCTGTCAATAAATTTTTATTCCTTTCATCCAATGTTCAAAAATGTAATTCTAATCAGGTGACAAAATGACCACTAATACTCACAAACTGAATGAACCATTATATCATTTTCTTAAATTTCTAGTGTGTATAACGTGGAAGGCATAAACGTGTTAATCAGTTTAAAACCTACCTACTGTTATTTTTCTGCCATTGGTGAGAGGCTCCTGCTGAGGCTGTTGTGAAGAGCACCTGTTGCAAACATCTTTTATTCCTTTCCAAAGTGGGAGACTTGCTTGCCTGTCTAATAAAATATAACGAGTTTTGGTTTCATTTGCATTTCTGAATTCTATTGAGCAAATATATGTGTAATGAAGACACCAGTCGTTGTTTTGTTGCTTAGCTGGATATGTATGTTCTGATACTTATTTATGTTTTCTCTGAATCCATTTGTAAATTGTAATTATTCTTGCAAAGGAGTTTACAGTTATGGTTGTCAGTAACTATCATGTGGAAAGACAAATACAAGCAACTGCCAGCAACTATCATACCCGTTGGCATTTTTCTTCAGTACTACTATGGTTAGGAGCACTGCGCTGGTTTTTTTAGGATAAATTTTCTTTCCAAAAAGTGATAGACCTCTAGTGCACAATTATACATACTACATGTTGTGCTTTAGATGTAAACTGGCAGTATTAATTAATCCTTAGATGTATTGAAAAGATTCTACTCACATAAAACTTGTGGAGCGATGCAGAGGAAAACTGAGCACTTTTATAGGAGAGCAGGTGGCACAGGTTATGTAATGAGTATAAAAATTTTCTTTTCTTGCCCCCTTTTATCACATGCTAATGTATTTCCAAAAGTTGCATCTCTAGAGCTTCAACTTTGCAAGTTTTGTACTTCCCAGAAGATTCATGTGCTTGGGAAAACTGCAGCAAGTCCTTTCAAATGTTTTAATTAGATGTATATGTTCACGTATTTGCCCACTGAAAGGAAAAGTCAGAAGTTTTACAGTACCTCAAAGAGCAGTAAAACTCTAATACATGAACCATAGATTTTGTGGTTTCCTTTGGATACACATTACTGCTTGGATAAATGAAATAATAACTTTTTTTTTTAAATGCTGAAGTTGAAAATATAGCTTGGTACATAAAGGAGGAAAATTTAATTAGCGTGAAAAATGCTGTTAGTTGGATATAATCTGTGCATGTTTGCGTAACTTTCCTCATATGAGCACAATATACTCTACCCTACCTAAATTTCCTTGGCATTTAGATCCCAGAAGTCTCTCTTTGAATTTGTTGAAAGTGAGAATTGCTGTTCAAAGGTAGAAAGATTAAGTCCACTGAAACCTGTTTTCCAGCCTAGCCTAAGTTCTAATATTTGAATCATTTATACCGTAGAACTTATTTTATGACTAAAGGAATAGGAAAATAATGTCATCTTCACTTTACTGATGATCTAATTGGGCTGTAATGAAGATGCCAATGTTTTCTGGTCTGTAAAGTAGTATGTCTTCTGCTGATGGCTTAAAAAAATGATTGTTTAACTATTATCTGTGGAAAAGGTAGTGTACTGAGAGAGTAAGAGAAAAACAGGGAAGCGCTTTTCTCTAGTAATGTATCAGATGTTAGGAACCAGAAGGCCTAATGCATTAAAACAGAAGAAAAACCAGTCATCCACTCCTATATTTAAAAAGAAAAAAAACCAAACCAAAAACAAAAACCCAAAAAACTTTCCCAGTTGTCAGGCTAGACACTTCTCCTGTTCTGCTGAAGTATTTTGTGCCATTTGTCTAGACTATGATCTTTAAGTCAAAAAGAGATACACAAGTGGCACATAGACCACTGCTAGGACTGTTAATTGCTAACTTTTCACAACATCTGGCACACATTATATAACACATTTTCTTCTGCCTGTTAAAGGTAGATAATATTTATTTACCTGCCTGTCACCAGGGCTTTGAAGAGTCTCATGGAAGCCAAAAGAATAAATGAGCTCTGAAGGGGAACTGATACTTCTCAGACATCACAGTCCAGGTACAGCCTCCAACTCGAGGTTTTTAAACTGTTGCCTATCACTGGAAAGGTTTTCTGATGCTCTCCCCCTGAACATCTGCTGATGGCCACTTCCAGAGCCAGAATCCAAGCCCGGACAGAGCTCCCCTGATGCAAATGGCCATCCTGATGTTCTTAAAATTTGCACGCTTTTGTGGGACAGATTAAGTTTCACGCTAATGATTTTATTGTGCTATTGGTGCCACCTCACTTGACCAAATGGCAGCTGTCATAAAAGGGGAAGAAAAACATTCCATCTTCTGTTGCCTGTGTTTCCTTCTAATTAGCTGAAGAGCCCTTGGAGCATGGAAATTAAAAAGGTCTTGCCTGGAAATGGTCAACAGTGTTGCCTTCTACAGAGTAGAAGAACAGAAAACAAAATGGCAGGAAAAAGTTCACTGTGAAGGAATAGTGTACACAGAGTTAAACTTGAACTGGGTCACGTAACAGGAATTTATTCTTTTTTCCTTTCTCATTATTTCTCCTGGCTTTGAATAATTTCCATTAAAAATGAAACTTCTTCAGTTAGTCATTATAAATTAATCATCCGTCAGTGTTTGAGGTATTGGCCCCAAGTGAACTAGCCTACTACAGTAAAGTACAATTCAGATCCTGTGTAGCCTTTCTTTGTGAACTGAGCAAATGAGCTTGGATGCGATCTCTTTTGTGCTTGGATTCCAGCTGCTGTAACTAGTTACGGAGGGCTCATACATCGCTGTACTCTATAAGGATCTCATTGCAGAAAGGAACCTGCCGGTGCTGTTCCTTACATCTTTCCAACTGCATGAAACATACAGATCCTATCTAGCCGTATTTATCTGCATGAAGCTGCAGAAGCTATAAAGTCATCCCACGGTGTTTTAGCATATGTTGAAAAATGAAATACTGTCAAACTCCTACAGTACTTGAAATAGACTTGAAATAGCCTTACATTTTTGCTCCTTCACGCTTTTTCTGTAGAGATCATTCAGGGACTCAGATGCAGTGGGGCACAGAAATAGAGAATGAATCTCACACTTGTCGAACTAAAAATTAACCTTCTGATAAGATAGTTTTAGATAATTAGAATATCTAGTTTTATGCCTACTTTCTGTGTTACGCTGTATTCGTTATTCTCTCATGCCTATTCAGTGTGTCCACAATGAAATTTTATATTCTGATCAGTAGTATAGATCTTCAAAATCACATTCTCAGAGCCAGTTGCAACAAGTTTGCCATTAATTTTAAGGTGGCAAAATTTCACTGCTGTGTGTACAGTTAAAAAAACCTTAGAGATGGGAGAAATACTGAATATCAGTGCCTTACCATAAACAATTATGAAGCCATCCATCCTAGTCTGAGTGTGGTGGGTGCTATCCTGCTTGAATTTTGTAGTTTAATTATTTTATCTTTTGTTTGTATATATGTGTGTTTGATGAGTTTCCTCTATAGAGTGGTTTATTACCCCATGATTTTACAGTGATTAAATAGTAATACAAAGAAAATTGAAGTGTTCATTTCCTCTAGCCTACTGTTCTTTAAGCAGCCAGCATAAAGTAGAATAAACCCCATTAAAACAAGTTCAGCTGTAATACTGACTGCAGAAGTACAGAATAAGATTCTACTTTCCCACTGAGTTGAAAGGAGGAAAAAAAAAAACGAAGCTAAAGTTTCTATATCATTGTTTTACTTCAACGGATGAATATTTTTAAGTTGGAAAATAGAATAAAAAACCTTAGTGCTTGCAGAAGTGCAGGGGGTTTTAGTTTTCTAAAATGCCTTTTAAATACTGTTTAGGTATATATAACACATACAACAAAAAAATACAATCCCAAATACACAGACTAGAGGCATACCTGTGAGGAATGTTCTGGATTTTTCATGTATGAAATTATTATTTGAAACCATTCCTGGCTATGTTCAGTGGATGATTTTTGGGCTGCAGCTGTCTTGCTGAATATTCATTATGTATTTTAAAATAAACCCATTAGATTTGTTTTCATCACACAAACTTGTCTTTCACTATGTGCCAGTGACCTGGCATGGTGACTGCATCTCAAACCTTAGGTCTCCATGGAAAATCTTCGTGTTTTACACATCTTTTTCTAAGAATATTCAACAATATTTAGATATTTTCAAGTATTTTATGAATGGATCCCAAAAATATAACATAAAGTTATTTAGCTATTTTCTACCTTCTCCTTTAAAAGCCAAGGTGGGCCTATTCCCTCTTGTGCTAGGCCTTCATCTCTACCAAAATATTTCCAGGCAAAGTTGTGTGCTTTTCAGTGGAGAGTTATTTCTGATTCATGGAGTTGCTTATCAGTAACAGAAGGCATTCTGTGCGACTAAAGCAAAACATCAATAAGGGAAAGCATATTTCTCCTTTCCCAAGTAGAAAGAAAGGTTAATTTCCTTTTCTGTTCCTAGTTTAGCTGAGGAACAATTTCTCTTCTTTCATGTATCAGCAGCACTTTTCCAGCCTGCTTTAACTCCTATTCCTGTTCTGAACATTTAAAATCCAGACTTGTGATTTGAAAAATCAGTGAAGGGTTGTCAGTGCCTGCACCAGGAACAAGATACTCCGCTGGTGTCTTGAACTCTCTGTTGTGGGAATAAGACCACCTGCAACACTGGAAAATGAGGCACGTAGGACCAGGCAAGCAAAGGTTACAATGCCAACAGAACTAGTATCAAGTAGACATTGAACAAACCTTGAAATGACATGAAGAAATTAAATCCAATGTACAGTGCTTCCTCTTTAGTTCTTCCTTTCTCTTGAGTCCTTGTATCCTATTAACCTGTAGTTTTCAAAGGTATTCAGCTGACTCTCAACAAAATTACTAGTTTTAAAGAACTAGACTTATTTTTTGACTTTTCAAAGAAGACAGTAGTACATCTCTAGTAACTGTAGTGCTTAGACAGTTGACATTTACCTCTGACATCCCCATATAGAAACATGAAAGACCAACTGATAGAAAACAGAACTTTTATGGCTTGGCTTACCTAAATAATTTTAGACAACAAGGCTGGATTCAGTTGCCTAAAGAAGCGCACCTTATGTTGTTTCAGGTATTGGGGGTATTCTGCCTAACATCCCGGAGATTCCAAAAAGGACCAAGTCTCCGATAAGTTTTGTACCATATCTCGGTGCAGTGTGGGTATCTTAGTCTGTGTCATCTCAGATGGCACCAGATGCTGATACTTTGGTAACAAATTTCATCCCTATTTTAATATAGTAATAACAACAACAATTCCTATATATATAAAATACACGTATAATACATACATGTTTAATATATTTGTACATGTATATATACCTGTATATTTTTTCAAAGAGAAACATTAATTCTGTTTTTCAAAGTGAATGGCACTGACTGAAAGTGGGTGAACAAACATGTAGCAGTTAGTAGGATTAGCAGTCATCTTTGATCTGTAATTGCAGCTGTGTGGTTAGTGCTTTTTATCTGCCATGCCTCCTGCTGATACAGGTGGTACGCATTCAGGAGATTCTCAAGATATATTAAAAACATAATATACATTATCATTATTACAGAAAGGGAAGGTAGGAACTAAGCAGATGATAACAAGAAACAAAAGCAAAGTACTTTTAACTTCCCTTCATCATAAAGGAATAAACATGCAAGAGGAAAATAGCTTCCATATTTTTAGGCATTTGTGAGTCACCTTAAATCTCTTAGGATATTTTAGTAAAAATTATATTTAAAAAGCTTCTATGAAGTAATAAACTAGTAAGGTGTTGGGTTTTTTTTTTATATATAGATTTAGATTTTTTAACTGGAAAGGTAGGGGCTGGGGGAGATAATCATAGAATCATAGAATGGTTAGAGTTGTAAAGGACTTTAAGATCATCTTGTTACAACCCTCCTGCTGTGGGCAGGGACACCTCCCACTAGACCAGGTTGCTCAAGGCCCTGTCCAGACTGGCTGTGAACGCTGCCAGGGATGGGGCATCCACAACTTTTCTGGGCAACCTGTTCCAGTGCCTCACCACTCTTACAGTAAAGAATTTCTTCCTTATATTAAATCTAAATCTCCCCTGTATGAGTTTGAACCTATTACCCATTCTCCCATCACTTCATGGCCTAAACTCATTGTCCTGCCCATAAAGTCCTTATTGGTAAACTGAGATTAGGTATGGTCTATCAGATTAGGCAGGCTATGGAGGTATGGTGAAGATCTCAGAAGAGAACAGATTAGAGCGTGTTATAGCGTTGTCAAAGAACAATGACAAGTGAATCACAGGTTCGATGGGGCTTTGAGCAACCTGGTCAAGTGGAAGGTATCCCTACCCATGGCAGGGGGTTGGAACTAGATGGTCCCTTCCAACTCTAACCATTCTATGATTCTGTGATCCCTAGGGATGTTTTTATTGGCAGTGCAGGTAAAGGCTTGGGAGTTCTTGAGGGATAAAAGGCTCTTTTACCCAGATGTTGTTTTGAAAGTATGCAGACGGTTTCATATCTCTTTGTAAAAACAGCATTACAGCTACAAGCAAGAGTAAATATATAGTAATTATATCTTTTGTGTGTATTCTAACTCAGAATTACTGAAACTATGTACTATATCATCAGATGTCAATGGGCAGAACTGACGACTATAAGGAATGTAAGCATTTTCTGGGAGGTAGGGAGGATGCAGGTACATTCAAACGCTGTCAGCCACAAGCAGCCCTCTCCCATTCCATCACATTTGTGCCCTGTCCTCATATTCTGTTTAATTAGGGAATATGAAAAGCTGGGTTAGCCTAATGTAATGCTTCAGCAGGCTTGGGCCAGTTTGAGGACTGTTTTTTTCATTGAACCTACACATGCTAACTTCATGTTTTTAGCTATGTAAAAATGTTAAAAATGTTTGTGGTGATTACACAGGAAGTGGTACAAAGTATTTTTTTATTTAGTTATTGTGGTATTACATTAATAGCTAAAGGGAAGTTGAATTGATAAACAAAACCTCTTAGCTGTAAAAATCCTGAGGCTATCCTGAACCAAGTTCCAGCCAAGAGTGTCCCAGTGCACGTTTTTCAGCAGCAGAGTAACAATACAGCCCATATTCTGTGAATATTTTTTCCCCATGTGCTCCTCAGTGAAAAGGTTTCAGGATATTATACAAAAGGAAGAGAACTGTGGATAAAGTGATTGTTGGTCTGGTCCTTGATCTGATACTCTTCAACTGTCTTCAGGAAACGGAAGCCATGTTCTCAAAAAGGCTGGTACGTGATGTGAATTTGACAGTTAAGCTTTATTCTCAGCAAAGGTAAATGAACAGAAGTAGCGATGTATTGTTTCCTTGTACAGAATAGCGTGTAATAACACATCACTTTTACATGTTTTTCATTTCTTGCCATACATTTAATGAAGCAATTTCAGAGCTTTCAGATGTTCTTGTTGCAATCTCATGTTGGTTTGAAAGAACATTTCAAATAAGGTTGCACTGTAAAAGAAAATAGATCTACTCATTTGGGCATAATGTTAGTATTCTTGATTCTCTGTTGCGTAATGTACAGCTTGTAGAACAGAGAAGAAATGTCACAAAGCTTTGTTTTCTTTGGGTGAATTATTTCTTGTGGTTTTTGTTGAGTTTTTTTAAGAGTCTAATAATTAGGATTTTTTGTAAACACTATGTTGATGTGGAAAACTGCGTACACATTGTTCTTTGCTGTCTGCAAAGTATTTCATTCAGAAACAACACAAGATTAGACTTGTAAGATATTCATCAAATAGAAAGTCTCCAAGTATACTTTTAAAGATTACGGTTTAGTGTCTTGGCTGAAGTTCAAATCCTGAAGGAAAAAAAAATATTGAATAATACTGGTTCATTAAAATAATGTAAGAATTCCTAAGAAGGCTCCCATATGAGGTGCCAGACTGTTTCTAAACCTCATTGAATATCGTGTCTCACAGAATTATGCAAATGCCAGTCAACTTACTGTCAGTGTAGACTGAGACTCATGTCTGGAACTTCGTGAAATATTATCACCAAGCATTCCTGGAGGAAAAATATAAAATCCTATATTGAATTAATGAAACTTTGGAATAGGCTTGAAAACTATCAATGGGATTATTGTAAACCAACTTCTGTTCTCAGGATGACTGCAAGAAATGACAGAGCCCCCTTCTGCTAAACTCTGTGAAATCCCAAGGCAGCACTCCTGTAAAGTCAGTGTAATATCCTATCAGGAAAACTCAGGTCTGTTATCTCTGCCACTGGCTTATCTCTGTACTTTGGACTTTTTACCACTTTAACCTCATGATGCATTACAAACATTTCTGTGAAGGTTATTCTCCTTCAGATCCTTTCTTAGTCTCTTATTTTCTTCCATTTCTTTTTTTCTTGTATATTCCTTTTCTTCACTTATTGCATAGCGAAGTGTTTACCATTTCCCCTGTAAAACCATGGTTTTCTCTCCAGTGTTTTCCTCTAAATTTCTGCCTCTTACTGTTTCCAAGTTTCTAAGTTTCCTCATACAGCTTCATTCACTATATTAGAAGGAAAAAAAAAAAAAGCCTCTGGAGTATCTGAAGTAAATCTTACTAATCCTTTTATGAAGTTAATATGTTCCATTCTTCTTTCATTGCATTGACTCTGGGCTAATTATCTAGTTACTGGTGAGAGGCTGGTTTCAGCAGGCACAGACAGCTCTGCAGTTCAGAGCAGCTTTGTGGGGCAGTGCAGGAAGCTAGGAGGTAGTTTCCCATTGGTGAATAGTGATGTGAAAATCCCCATTCCCTTCTCTTTTCCATTATGTGCCTTCTACCTGGTAACTCTCAGGTGCAAAGAACATCCACAATGGGATAGGGAATGAGCACAGAGTAGGCTGTGATATGGGAGTAAAGATTGCTTCATAAATGCAAGCAGTATAAATTTTTGGCTTTTATAACATGTGCTGTTATGATGAGATGTGTAGAAATTCAGTGAAGTACCTGCATAATTTTGTGGGATGTGTTGCCTTCTGAATGGAATTTATTTTCAGCAAACATGATTTAGAGTCTTTGAGTGATGCTAAAAAAACACAGATATCCTTGACTTCAGTCTTTGGCTTAAGTTTAGATGGGAATATGATAAATATGCCACACTAGCACTCACTTGCTCTCAGAAGTGGATTGCCATCATCAGGTGGATTGTGACACTGTATATCTCCAGTGGGGCAGCACAGTGTGCATAGGACAGCTTTTATGAATTGTAACTGCAGTGTAATCATGCTGGCTGCAGTTCCTGCTCATCCAAAAGGGACTCTGTCAAACTCACAGTAAAAAGAAGCAATCTCAGCTGAGACCTGAAGAACAACCTATCTCTGCATTAGAAGTATTTGAATAAAAAGTCAAGAAAGAACGATAGATAGTGCTCCTGAAGCCACAGAGAAGTTTGTACAACTTGTCACCTGAGGCTTGGAGGTCTCCATGCCTGTCTAAGACTTGGCCACCTCAAGGCTCTAACTGGAATTCTTGTCCACTGCCATTCTTTTTGGTTCCCTGCCACCACCCCACCTTGCTTCTCAGGGAATATAAACTCAGGTACTGTAGACTTCAGTGGCAGGCAAGGAGCTGTTTCACATTCTTTGTTGAAATCCCTGCACTTTTTGAGAAGAGGTAGAGGGCATTTGCTTTACTTAAGCAACATTAAAAAAACATACTGTTCAGGAAACGCTTGTTTGCAGTGTACTGGATACTTCCCACTACCTTCATGCAGCTACTTCCTTTTCTTTAAGGTTCAGAACATTTCTGTGAGATGTGGAGAAGTTGAATAGAGGCATACAAAGGTTATTATTTGTATCACAATGATCATTAGCACTCCACACTTGACTGGATCTCTGTTTTGCCAAACACAAACACATGATAACAATCATAAATATTAGCACTTAACTAGACGGACACACAAAATACAGACAGAAGGTTGTGGTGAAATTGTTTCCCCAGGCCAGCAGCAAAAATCAGGAAAAAGACTGGAATTCCAGCCTGCTGGATTGTAGTCTAATAACCTTTCTGGTAGGTCTGGCTTAGGAGTAGCTTGGCATCTCCTCTTTATGATATTCAGGGGACATGCAACATCAACTATTTGTTAACATCTTTTTCTTATCTGTTCAAAAGAAGTTCTAAATTTTTTCCTCCTACTGCACAAGTTTTGCACAGACACTTTGGAAGTTACTATTTACAGAGGAAAATCTATGAAGACAGTAATAATGAACAACAAAAATAAAAGGTAAGCATTTGTGCCCTAATTCACAAAGCTGCTCAGATACTTCAATTCCAGCAAAATCAATAGACATTAGGTCAGAGCTGGTGACTATATGGTTATAATATAGTAATGACATTTGGCTACTTCTAGTGGTGAAAAGCACCTATATAAACTGAAGGCATGAGGCTTCAGATCAGGCTTCGGATTTTTTTTTATCTTAACTAAGTGAATTTTCTCAAGGGTGGTTTTTGCTTGTTGTCTAACAGCTAGTTGAACCTCTAGAATCGAGGAGGTTTAGTCTTATAACGATCTTTTTTCTGGAGAGAGAAAAATTGTCTCGTGTACTTTTTAGGCAGGAACTAGAATATTAATTCTGGTGCTACTTGGCATTCAACATATTTGTAATGTTTCAGAATTATATATAATTTTCTTGGCTTCTTCCACAAATTGCTTTAATTATTATTCTTTTTCTTAACTCATTCTCTGATGTGTGTCACTATGGTGGCTGCCTCTCAACAGCTAGACAGGGGACAAAAAACCATCTAACTGGTATCACAAGGTAGGCTGAGCTACTTCACAGGGACAACAGCATAATGTATTCTGAGACAGCTGGGTTTAGTGCCAGCCTCAGATACATCAGGGTGAGTCAGGAGTAATTAGAGCACAATTACTGGTCAAAATCAGGACTATTCTCTCTCAGTTCCAGATTTTCTTTGAAATCAGTGTAATTTCACAGAATTAAGTAGAAGTGGATCATCTTTCTCTATAATGAATTAAAACTACTGTCTGGAATGAGTTTTCAATCGATACAGGGTAGACTTAATTCTTTATCAGCATAACAAAGTTTTGTCCTATGTCTGTCCCTTGTCATTGCGATGTCCGTGTGCATGGTTACATACAAGTTCAACAGGACTTGAACAAAGCCACAAGGTGCTGCACATTGATTATATGTCAAGAGATAATTTGTATTGATTGGAACATCTCTGTTCCTGGTAGCTTTAAAAAAATTTCGAGTACATAAACACTTCTAAGATTCATTCATTTTTCTATGGCAAGGGAAAAGTTTTAGGCATCTTCACTATGTACTGTTAATTTGATGTGCTACCAGTATCCTTGTATGAACTATTTCTTATAACTCTGTCCCCCACTAGAGAATGCTGCAGCTACATTTGCAATTCAAATTCCCAGGGTAAATTACATAGATAAATCTTGGTGCCACTGTCCATTGAATTTTACCTAATATTATTCTTTTTCCCTCAAGAACTTTAAGAGATTATGATTTTCTGCATTGCCTTTCATTGTTTTTCTCCAGCACATGAATAATTAGTGTGTATTACTCTGGACTGTTTAAACTCTTTATTAAAAAAATTACCAAGTGTATAACCTAGTGTCTCTTTCATGACCTGATCTCAGGTATTTTTTGCACTCTAAACAAACATAATGTGATTCAAAATTGCATGATAAAGGTATGAAGCTGGTTTTCTAAGCACACTCCAATAATAGCTATAGTAGCAATATAAAGTCTTTTCAATATCTAGCAGGCCTCAATATGGATACACAGAAACAGACAGATTTGGAAGACACATTGGAACCTGTCTCCCTGTTATGTGTAGCTCCCAAACCCACGTATGCCGCTGTCCAAATAAAATTACTTTCCTGCAATAAAGGACAACGGACTATCCCCTTGCACTTCAGACTTCTCTGAATGATGTGATTCTTTTCTTCCTTCCCAAGTTGTTCTTGCCAAGTCCATGTGATAATTTACGCAGCTCAAATTAACCATGAAATAGAGATGGAACAAAAAGGAGAGTGATTTTCTAAGATGAATCAGGAAGGGGAAAAGAAGGAATCATATGTGACAGGTACTGGCCATGCTGCAGTTGTTGGTACAGGCATCATCAGTTAAAAGATGCTGCACTGTTTTCTAATAAAAGAGAACAGAAAAGCCAATTACTACAAAGAGGTCCTTTGCAAAATATTGTTTCTTCCTCTGATGTCTGCTCAAGACAGTAATGGGAGAGGTGCATTACCCCTAAATATGGGGTAATTACTTACTTTTAGAGGCAATATAAATGGATGAGAATTGCTGTGAATTCTGGTTATGTTTTTTTAAGTACCGAGGAGATACTCATTAAGAATCTCTAACAAGTAATGAAAAGAAAATTTTTGTGCTTGTTAGAGGAAAATGATAAACATATCTCTTCTCCTTTCTTTCATTATGCAAATAATGGGAGTTTTCCCAAAATATGAGGCACAACCTTAAAGAAGTGTTTTTAGAGAAACCTGTCACTGAATGTGGCTCTTGGAGACTGATCAGCATCAGATTATGAGACATGAGCTTCTTTACCATGTAAGTGTTTTGGAATATTTTATCTGAAAGAACTATCTTCCAAAGCACGTAACCCCCAGACATAGTTCCTATTTTCTCTAGCTAATGGTTCATTACTTCTTTGACTCAGCTTTTCTTAACGCTGACTGTGGAAGAAGGCTAGAATTATGTTATAATTAGGACTTAGAATTCACTCCATTCTGCAGTTTTGTAAAACAAGTAAACAGGAACAAACTGACAGTTACTGATGGGAAAATGAGGTTGACAGATATAATGATGGCAGTAGTTCTTTCACAGAATAAATATGACAGAAGCTGCTGAACTGCAGTACTTACTGGCCAGTTTGCAATAATACCAAGGAAGGTTTTGCTGGCAATGTTGTAGTCTGCTGTGTGTAAGCCTCAGTGTTAACTTTTTAATGTCTTATGGCTATGAATAAAACTAGAAGGTTTTTCTGCCCACAGATTTTGTGAGGAAGGATATCATACAGGCAATAGCAGGTAACAAAATCAGGCTGCTTGTTGATGTAAACGGCAAAGTGGAATTATTCACTTAGAGTCATAGAATCGTAGAACAGTTAGGGTTGGAAAGGACCTTAAGATCATCGAGTTCCAACCCCCCTGCCATAGTGTTTAGCCCTCAAACTCTCTGCCAAGAGCAAAGAAGTTTTGCTCTAGCCACAGCTGTGATTTCAGTGGTTGTTGGGTGATTTCAGTTTATTGCCCAGTAAGGAAATTAATTTTAACAACCAGTGACCAGAAGAAGGTATTCAGTTGCAGTTATTGAAGGCCTGGTCTGGATCTTTATGAAATTTTGCATATAGCTCATGAGCACTTTGATTAACATTTTCTAATTTTGAAGGAAAAGATCATACATTTTTCTATTGTAGAGATGCTAATTTTGTCCCAGTATGGGCTATCAACATGGCAAAGATCTTCTGTCTTGAGCAACATCACATTTGACCCCTCTTGCCACGGTTAATGGGTGTGGGTAAAAGATTTTGGTCTTGATCTTAAGAAGTAATAATTGTAATGTTAGTTTTTAAGTTATCTATCTTCTATTTGTTATCCAGTAATGGGTTTATCTGATTTTTTTATTATTTTTTTCAAATGGGCGGGTGTTACTGTTCAGTGGAACAAAGTATTAGTGGAGCTACTTGTTTGCCAGATCACAGCTGTGCTCCCAGTTTGCTGTGTGAGCTAGTGGTGGTCTCTGCTAAAGAAAAAGAGTTATAAAACATAGTATTGAGAAAATAGTAATTTTTCAGGGGACACAATGCGAGTTCGTTTAATATTTACTGTGAAAAAAGTACAAAAAGGCACAGCAAAACACATGTTGGGCCTGTATGGGCCTGTATGTTGGCCTGTATGGGCCATGTTATTTCTGAGCTCTGGGCAAATGCAAATGCTGTTCTGGAGCTTTCCCAGTGTTGGCCTTTCCCCATCTCTTTGCCTCATGAGCTATTATTACTGCTCATATCTTCAATTATTCTTAGTAGTGACCTTTCCTCAGTGTTCCCCAGAAGAAAAGCTCTACATCACTGCAATCATGGCATTAGTAATCAGATATGTTAGCAGTATTTTCACCACAAAGCAATTCTTTTCTTTAGTCGCAGACAGGCTCAGAACTAATTGCATGCAAAAGAAAAGATACAATCATTTTTTTTCTCCTAAATGCATAAAGGACAAAGTACAGCCCTTACATAGTGAGAAATAGAATCATACATCACAGCATTTTTGTACTATTTTACCTATTAATGCATCAGTCTGTACATGTTGAAGAGGAAGTGATATAAAAAAGGTAATAGAAGCACTAATATGTACTGTCACAGATGCTTCAGGAGCAAATCTTGGCTATAAGACTAGCACTGACGCTTTCACTTTTTGAATGAAAACTCTATTCCACAGTGAATTAATCTGGCTAGGGTCATATTTCAATATACAAAATCAATATGTATGAAAAATGATGGAAAGAAGGAGTAATTCTGAGATGAGGAAGTGTTAGCAGCAGATGGTAACACTTATGGGAAATCTTTCCTTACCTTACTTTGGAAACTTCTCATGTGAGAGATTGTACAGTCCTCCAGTTAAACACTGCAGGGATTTATTTTGTCACCTTTATGACTATTAATTTGGATTATAGCAAGGCCTGGGATTAGTGCTTCCTTGTACTAGGCTTTGTACACGCACACAGTTAAAACAAAAATCTGCTCTCAAGAGTTTGCAGTGTTACAAAAACATCAGGCACCTATTATATTCAAAAAACCATAAAAGTTGGAGTAAAGGAAGAAGATCAAAGCTCAGTACTTATTATGTTGTCACACATTTTTCTCACTTTCTCTCTTGGGAGAAAGAGCCCCTTTAGTATTATGTGCTACTTTAACATTATTTTTGACCACATTGATTTACTTTTCTCTCATAGTTAAATTACTGTTCCAAGCAGTTGTTGATAATCCATCACAGGTTCTGATGTTTTGATAAAATGTCTTTCTTGATGAAGAATATTCCAGATATTCTGAGAACGTGAGGAGAAAGAGAGAACATGTCTGAATCCACTCCACTCCACTCCTGAAAACCTCTGAACAGAGGGAGTGAGATGAAACAAATTCTATCCCTCTCTTACCTCCCATCTTTTTACCTCTCTCATAGTCAACATGTCAGAAGGGAGGTAGATGAGGAATGGTTGAGTGTGCTAGACGAACGGAAGTGAAGGGCACCCGTGGAAAAGTGTGAGGCTGGTGATCCAGAGCTTGCCAGCAATCCATAAACAGGTGACAGACATGCTGTTTACTTGCATAAGTGAAAAGAGAGGGCATGGATGGGAAGGGTAGCGCCTGAGCATAGCATGCATGTGCTGGGTGATGACAAAAAGGGGCAACTGTGTTCCGGTGGTAGAATAATGCTATCTTGGAGAGTAGAAGGGTAGGAATTAGGAACAAAAAATACTTCTTGGAAAGAGAATGGAGGAGTTCGGAACAAAAATATAGCAAAGAAAAAAGGGGATAAAAATGAAAATTTAAAAACTAAGGCTAGGGAATTTCCAAATTTATCAAAGCGAATGTCAAAATAAAACTAAAGTAAAGAATCACATGCAATTAATAGGCTTTGAGTAACGAGTAATGCTTACATGTATGTATATCTGTTGACACTGTGTAACCACAGGGTTTAGGAAACCAAGAGGATCTCTGCTTAAAACCTGTGGTCAGTTTAAAGTACATTTTTCCCAGCTATCATTGCAATTTTGTGTAATTCTACATTTCCTAGGCATACATGTATGGCAGACAAGTGAGGATGGGTTGGATAGATCACAGCTTTAGCAGAGTCAGCAAAATTTTATCTCACCTCTTATTAGGGAGAGGAATATGTCTCTCAATCAGATGACTCCTCCATTAAGTTTTCTGAAAGAAATCCATGTTTGATTCTTCCTTATTGTTATTGTGCACGATCTTGATTTTTTTTTTTTTCGGTTAGAGCTATCCCTGTTGTCTGAGCTGAGCACTTTTAAAACTTCATTCCTGGACCATAGTTCTTAATCCTACTATAGGTAAATAAACATGTGCTCTCTATTTAGAGTCTCTCACAGCTGATGTTGAAAACCCAGCGAGGCCCATCAGACATGCCCAGTGTTGGCATACCCAGGTGTTTCCATTTCTGTTTCTCTCATTAGCAGTATTTAACAGTTCTTACCCATCTACCATCTCTTTTCCAGAGTGCAGTTAAATCTGAAAGTAGCAGATGAACGTGGAGTAGATTCTAGACTACTTAAAATGCTAATGATCATTGGTGTATTTTAATAAAGAAATGTATGTGGGCTAAAACTTAGTGAGGTTGCTATGGTCTGCAAATGTGAAGAGGCATTAGGTACTTATGTGGCAGTGGAATGAAGAGCGTAAGTGGAAGAGGCAGAGAACCCTCAACAACAGAAAGAGGTTTGTATTTTCTCAGTTTCTGACTGATAACTATAGAAGAAACTTAGCTGTTCTTGCCTGTGGTTTGTTTTCTTGTTTGGATGGTTATAGGGCATTTTTTTTATGAAGACGGGCTATGGCCTTTTTTCTAATTTTAATAAATAAAAATGCTTATGTATTTTGGGTGTTATTAAGAGAAATGTTTAATGTGAAATAGTTGGTTAAGTGGGGGAAAGGACAGAGAAATAAACAATACGATTTATTTGATCAGTGGATTTTTAAAAATTGTTTTCCTGATAAGTGAATTATTACAAATTTTTCTAGAAGAAGTTGAGGTGATTTCAACTGATGTCTTGACTATTGTAATCTTGAGAGTCACCTCTTTTAAATTCAAAGAGTATATTCCTGTATGGCTTAAACTTTCCTGTTTTGTCTTTAGGGAAACAGAACTGCTGTATACCTGCTGAGAGGAAGGGGTAGTTTTATTAGAGTCTCATGAGAATATTATCTTGACAAAACAATTTAAACTCTTAGGTTCTGTACTTGCAACTATTTTTTGAGTATGTTGTGCTGACTGTTTGAGAGGGTATGTAGGGTAGAGGGAGAGGAAAAGGAGGTAGAAGATTTTTCAAGACCTTCTGGAACCCTTTTCCCTGGCTAGTTAACAAAGATTGCACCATGTAAGTGTATTGTGATATATAGCATAGCTATATACCTTAATTTTAAGTGGTGATAAAGTTAAAAAACATTGAGAAAATGTGTGTTTATATACACGTGAGTTTAGTACAAATGGACCTTGTACATGACACAACGTAATAGAAACACAGGCTACTACAGTCTGTGTTTGGAAGCAAGGGTAAGTTAGATATTTATTTATTCATCTTCTTTCTGAGAGACCTACTTACCTCTGAAAATTCACTTTATTGGTTTACATTACACAGTCAGCTTGGGCTTTTCTGACCTGTAGTGAGCTTTACTCATGTAAACTCTTCTGGAATTCACTTTGGTAAATTATCAAGAAGATAGTTTAAAAGTGCATGATTTGTATGAGTAGAAGTTAACGGACATATTACTTACATACCACACCTTTGCAAACCCTAACATTTAAGATGTGAAAAACCACATAGCTATCCAAGTATATGGGGTAATGTGCTAACTGGGTTTTAAATTGCTCCAATATGTGTCAGGGAACTACTCTTCCTATATTACAGGATGCATAGCATAGACTTGTGCCTTGGTTACACGGGGGTGGGTGATCAACTTGGCTTCTTGTGGCTGCTGGTGCTCCTGTGCACAAGTCATTGCTCCAACCTTCTTTGTTGCTACTGAGACCATACAAGTGTTAGTTGAAGAGGTGAACCTTTAATGCAAGTTAGGTAATAAACCTGTGTTTAAATTCTAGATTAAGAAAAGCAATCCATGTACACTTATTCAGTTTTACTGTCTGTTGGCTGATTCAATAGTTACATGGAGAACCTGTTATTTCAGGGTTGCTGTATGAAGAAAGATTGGGGGTTTGGGTTATTTTGGTTGTTGTTTATGGGGTTTGGAGGTATTGCATCAACAGTCTGTGTGTTTTGGGAGATGATCCCTGGTAGGGAGATTCATAGAAAATGAAATTAATTTTGATTGCATAAGGCATGAGCAGAACGAAGTGCTTTTTGGTGGCAATGCCACTTCACTCTTCAGTGGTGATTTATTACCACCACTACTATTAGTAGGTAGATGATATTTAAAATGAAATATGATGATGCTTAATGTCACAGAAAATAACAACAAAAGATAAATTAGTAGTTAAATTAGCATATTGACTGGTTGGGTGAAATATGCATAACAATCAATGCTAGCAATAAATAACTTGGAGCAAAATATCTTTCAAGAAGTTTGGAGGTCCTTGTCCATTTTGGAGTAATCATAGATGGATATAATTTGCCATGCATTGGCTTTATTAATTTGCTTTCCAAGGCATAAGTTTCCAAAGTTAATTGCATCAGATGCCTTGCTGCAGTGAGGGTCAAATAATCAACTATTATGAAAGGAGAAACTAAAACATGATAATTTCTTTTGTGCTTTTTCATGGAAAATATATTGGGTGATAAAGCAAAACATATCAAGCAAAATCAGAATGCAGTTCTGTGTGGAGGTAGCATTGTGATTTATTTCTTTGTACCTAAGCATGCTGATTTTGTTCACCTTTTATCTGGATTTTCCTCCTCCTGAGAATATTGTATATTATTGAATGGCCTACTTCTAGCAGGTGGCCACAGGCAGCAGGTGCTTGTGATTTGAGCTGCCTGGGTGTTTCAAAATCAGTGATGCCTGGGTGAAATGGTCACTGTTTTAATGTCCCCCTCCACTAGAAATGTTCCTGGTTGAAAATTCTCATCTTCCACCTCTTGGATCTACAGTGCAGCCACTGCAGGATAGGAAATCTACTGCAAAACTGCCTGTCTTCCCTCCATCACAGGACACTTTCTGCAGACCTTCACAGGTCATGGGCATTTCAGGCTTCTGGTTTTAAGTCTTGTGATCTCTCAGGAAAACAAGGCAAAGACCTTTAACTAGGGATTTGGGATTCTTCTTAACCATGAACTTTTATTTTAGAAGAGAGAACATCAGATTTCTGAATGGGAGTTTTGACGTATACCTTTTGTTTGTCTAGTTTATATTGGCACTTGAAATCTTTTTTTTCCTGCAGGCATTCTTTTTTTCAAGTGATCATGACTATGCTTTTAATTAGACCTCTTGTGCTGTATACTCTGTGCAGATGTTTTTTTGTCCCTGCCTGTCATCATTCTTGTCTGATGTTCTTTGAGTCAACATATAGTTAAGGCATCCTTCTGCTTTGCTAGGTCAGTACCAAGGCTGCAATTGGATATCTTCAGTGAGTTTTCAGATGCTGTTTCAGGTCAAATGGCTGTTACAGTAGACTTGTCTGGAGCAAAATTATACGCCTCTCAAAAATACGTCATGAACTGCAGTTTGTGGGTGGTGTAGATACATGCTGTTCTGCCATACCCTGCTTGCAGAAGCTTTCCTGGTCTGAAACTTCCTCTACCTTTCAAAAGCTACCAAATGCATATCCTCAGTGTATTGGTGCATAGTTAAAGGGGTGAGAGAGCACTTTTGACGGTGCACACACTGTAGGCTTTGTTATCTGTTTAAGGTTATGTATATGGGTTCTTTGCAGACAGGTGTGGGGTAGATTCAAGATGTTCTGCTGGTGCTCTGATATGCCTCACATTCATGTAGGTGTGCTTGCCTACCTCAGATCTCGTGCTGTGCTAATAAATCCTGCTGGGAGACACAGTCTGTTAGTTCAGGCTTAATGATGTGCTAATACAGTTACCTGCTGAAAGGCTATGCAGGCATGCATAAGTCACTCTGTCCCCCTGAACTCTTCTTTTAGCAGTATTAGGGCTCTGGTAATTCACAGTCAGAGAGACTTGAGCCTTTCAGATTTCTTGTTGTTTGTTACTGGTTATTTTTTTGGTTGGTTTGGGGATTTTTTTCTTTGTTTTCGTAAGAACAGCCTACTTAATCCATTTGACTCTGACTAGAGGTGCTTGTACTCTGTGCTTCTGTGGAGATAGGCATGGCTGAGGAGAGAGGATTTGCTCTTTTGTTTAGATGTGAAGTTCCTAGCTGTCTTTTATTGTGAAACTGTTGAAGGTCTCCTAATTTCTGTAAGTCCCTGTGTCCATTTATAAGGTACTTCCCCAAAGAAGTTAACAGGCTTAATTGTGAAAATGTCTTCTCTAGGGCAGTTTTTGTGTTCAAAATACAGCCTCATTTCTTGGATTTTATCCAGTCCTAGCTCTTTATCTTTGTCAGAAACCAAAGTAAAAGAAATGACTGGTTGAGTTAGCAGAGTGCATGCCCTTAACAGTAGCATGATACTTCATGCTGTTTCTGTATGTGGTTCTTGTCTGATTCCCCAGTGCAGAGTGACCAGAGCAGAGGCACATCTTTCCCACTTCTCTGCTGTGCTCACAAATATCA